>NW_026732694.1:0-120000 GCF_028476545.2 Physella acuta | reverse complement strand
GATAGATAGATAGATAGATAGATAGATAGATAGATAGATAGATAGATAGATAGATAGATAGATAGATAGATAGATAGATAGATAGATAGATAGATAGATAGATAGATAGATAGATAGATAGATAGATAGATAGATAGATAGATAGATAGATAGATAGATAGATAGATAGATAGATAGATAGATAGATAGATAGATAGATAGATAGATAGATAGATAGATAGATAGATAGATAGATAGATTAGATAGATAGATAGATAGATAGATAGATAGATAGATAGATAGATAGATAGATAGATAGATAGATAGATAGATAGATAGATAGATAGATAGATAGATAGATAGATAGATAGATAGATAGATAGATAGATAGATAGATAGATAGATAGATAGATAGATAGATAGATAGATAGATAGATAGATAGATAGATAGATAGATAGATAGATAGATAGATAGATAGATAGATAGATAGATAGATAGATAGATAGATAGATAGATAGATAGATAGATAGATAGATAGATAGATAGATAGATAGATAGATAGATAGATAGATAGATAGATAGATAGATAGATAGATAGATAGATAGATAGATAGATAGATAGATAGATAGATAGATAGATAGATAGATAGATAGATAGATAGATAGATAGATAGATAGATAGATAGATAGATAGATAGATAGATAGATAGATAGATAGATAGATAGATAGATAGATAGATAGATAGATAGATAGATAGATAGATAGATAGATAGATAGATAGATAGATAGATAGATAGATAGATAGATAGATAGATAGATAGATAGATAGATAGATAGATAGATAGATAGATAGATAGATAGATAGATAGATAGATAGATAGATAGATAGATAGATAGATAGATAGATAGATAGATAGATAGATAGATAGATAGATAGATAGATAGATAGATAGATAGATAGATAGATAGATAGATAGATAGATAGATAGATAGATAGATAGATAGATAGATAGATAGATAGATAGATAGATAGATAGATAGATAGATAGATAGATAGATAGATAGATAGATAGATAGATAGATAGATAGATAGATAGATAGATAGATAGATAGATAGATAGATAGATAGATAGATAGATAGATAGATAGATAGATAGATAGATAGATAGATAGATAGATAGATAGATAGATAGATAGATAGATAGATAGATAGATAGATAGATAGATAGATAGATAGATAGATAGATAGATAGATAGATAGATAGATAGATAGATAGATAGATAGATAGATAGATAGATAGATAGATAGATAGATAGATAGATAGATAGATAGATAGATAGATAGATAGATAGATAGATAGATAGATAGATAGATAGATAGATAGATAGATAGATAGATAGATAGATAGATAGATAGATAGATAGATAGATAGATAGATAGATAGATAGATAGATAGATAGATAGATAGATAGATAGATAGATAGATAGATAGATAGATAGATAGATAGATAGATAGATAGATAGATAGATAGATAGATAGATAGATAGATAGATAGATAGATAGATAGATAGATAGATAGATAGATAGATAGATAGATAGATAGATAGATAGATAGATAGATAGATAGATAGATAGATAGATAGATAGATAGATAGATAGATAGATAGATAGATAGATAGATAGATAGATAGATAGATAGATAGATAGATAGATAGATAGATAGATAGATAGATAGATAGATAGATAGATAGATAGATAGATAGATAGATAGATAGATAGATAGATAGATAGATAGATAGATAGATAGATAGATAGATAGATAGATAGATAGATAGATAGATAGATAGATAGATAGATAGATAGATAGATAGATAGATAGATAGATAGATAGATAGATAGATAGATAGATAGATAGATAGATAGATAGATAGATAGATAGATAGATAGATAGATAGATAGATAGATAGATAGATAGATAGATAGATAGATAGATAGATAGATAGATAGATATATTATAAACCACATACACGATATAGAGGTATTAGATGAACTAAAATATTTAAGTTTTAGCGAAGGAATGAAAAGTTCCACGAAATGTTTTAGGCTCAGTGAAAAAAACCTTTAAATGTTTTCAAGTATTTAAAAACAGTTTTTGATAGCTTTAGACATGAGAATACGTTTGTACATGTTCTTGAGTTACTAATGAAACCTATATAAACACTATGCATAAATATACATTATGTGGACATTTACATTTGATAAAATCTAAACCTAAAATGTTGAATTTCATAAAATATATTCAATATTTGTCTGCTTGATAGCTTGATAATTTATAATGAAAAAAAAACACAAATGTAAATATTAATTAACTTACATGATGGGTGCTGATTCATAGCGATGAATCAAACTAATTGCACGCTCAAGCTCATCCATGTCACTTTCATTAGTCCAACTACATAAAAAAATTAATGATGTTTTTAAAGACCATTGTTTTCAAATGTACTGATTTACTGTGTATGGTCTGTGGGTCTCATCGGTAATAAAACACTTCAAGTGTGTCATTTATATTATTTTCAACAATATAGCTATTTCATGGCTACTGTTACAGATTTTATCAACTTCATTGCTTAATTAAATTGACCAGTGGTTAGAGTGCTTAACTACTAATCCACGTTCACAAGTCTTGAGTTTGGATGTCAAACTCACGCATGTAGAACTTCGCTGACCTACTCAGTTCTGGTTTGTATTTTATTCACGCTTGGGAAAGTAATGGCGACTGGGCATAGTGATATCCTCATCATTATTTCATATGCCGTGGTCATAGAAACATGTTACCCACATTAGCCCTGTTGATAATCAGTTTTTTAGCAAAAATGTTTACGAATAATAAAATCACTTTAAGTTGTGTTTAAACGAATAAGGTGCAAAATAAATATTAAATAAACTGGGAGCAATCGCCCCTAAACTTTCTCGAATATTCTTATATAAAAAAAACAAGGGATGGGAACTCGGGATATAGACATGAATTTTAATCCCCTTTAAATACTTAAACTTTTTAAAATAGAATAAAATTTCGTTGAAAAAACAATTGCACACCAGTGAACGCCAAATAAAATGTGCAGAATTGTGCGGAATATTATTAGTACTTTATAAATTTACGTTAGTTTTTTGAGAAAACGAAAATAGCGTAAATTAGTACTTCCGGTCAACGGAAACTACTCAAAACTTGAAAGATGGTAGATTAGATTTCTTACTTACAAGTGAAATTTCATTCATCTATGTGAAATAGTACTCGTTACAGGCTTTTGAAAAATCCAAAGTCAAAAAGTACCACTTCCGGTTATCGGAAATCGCTGAATAGTTGATACGGATAAACGATTTTGATAAAATACTTATATATAAAATTTCATCAACCTAGCTGTAACGTTACTCAAGTTATCGTGTTTACAGACACACAGACACACACACATACACACAGACATACGGACAAGATTGCACGATTACAAGACTTTCTCAATACTTCTTATATACGAGAAAGTAAGAAAACTCTACATAAAATTTGCATTAGTATTCTTGTGTCCGTTTAAACGTCTGAATTTAACAATAATAATAGATACGTTAACGTGACTTCAATACAAACCAATATAAAAATAAACCGCAGTGATCTCCCCTAAACTTTCTCCAATATTCTTATGTAAAACAACTATGGCAACTCGGGATATAGACATGACTTTTAATCAATTTTAAATTACTTAAACTTTTTAAAATAGAATAGAATTGCACACCAAGTGCACGCAAAACAAAATGTGTAGAATAGTGCGGAATATTATTAGTACTTTATAAATTTAAATGCTTTTTTTGGATAATCGGAAATATCGAAAATTGCTACTTCCGGTCGACGGAAATTACTCAAAATTTGAAAGAAGGCAGAGAATTAAATTTGTTACTTACATGTGAAATTTCATTTATCTATCTGTAATAGTACTCAAGTTATAGGCTTTTGAAAAATTTAAAGTAGAGAAAGTCCCACTTCTGGTAATCGGAAATCGCTAAAAAGTTGATACGGATCTACGATTTTGATACAATACTTACTTATGAAATTACATCAACCTAGCTGTAACGGTACTCAAGTTATCGTGTTTACAGGTACACACGCACACAAAGACACACACAGACACACGGACAACATTGTAAAACTATGCTTTTTTTGACTGCGGGAGATGTAAAACGTCCAGATTTGCAACAAAAGTCTATATTTTTTTTTTGCACGATCTCAAGACTTTCTCTATACTTCGTATTTACAAGAAAATAAAAATGACACTCCATATGTTGTTTTAAAATATCTTAATTCAATTTTGAAAAAATACTAACCTGTTATCGCCAGTGTTATTGATTAAACTATGAGTGTCATTTGTCGAACTCATGTACTCATCTGCAATGTTTATTTTTCAATGTGATTCACTTTCTAATACAAATAGGCCAACATATAAAATTATAAGCGTATTAGAGTATTTTGCTTGTGAAGATTCTTTAGTTTATAAAGGGGATTTTAAAATCCAACTGTAAGTATTTATTTTTGTGCTTAGAAAATGTGTTTTAAGCATTAACATTTTTACGGGAAAAAACCCCGCTTAAGAAATAAGATATAGATGTAAGTTGTCTAAAAAAGATACACACTTAACATGGATGATAAAAACTTCTGATTTCAAATTGAGGAAGCGAATTTGTGTTAAAATATACAAAAATATTTATACAAAAAATATTGTTTCATAACCTAATTATGCAAAGAAAAACTGATTTTCTAAATTGTACTCTCCTCGAAAATCACCCGACTTGAGCTTAGGGGTCATCCATAAATGACATCACGCTTTTTTGACAATTTTTATTTCCCCCCTCCCCTCCGTCACACACCGTCACAAAAAGCCAGACCTCCCCCCTAAAATGACGTCACACCTCAGCCTACGACCCCTTCAAAATTGCAGTTGAATTTTTTTTAAAACATCGATATTTTTCTGAAATCTTGTCTGAACTCTGTCAAAATAATAGAGTATTTTGATCAATTCCTATTACAATTTATTAAAACAGTTTTCTAAAACGCGAAATAACGTCTAAAATTCGTTTTCTAACATTGCTTTTTTATAATGCAAAAGTGTGACGTCGCACGATCTGAACCCCCCTTCCCCTCGTCACACACCGTCACATAATTACGGACCCCCCCCCCCTCTCCCCTACGAGTGTGACGTCATTTATGGACCACCCCTTACTGCAGATGCAAATAATGGTGTAGGCCGTGTAGATTGAAGAACCTAGGGGGGGGGGGGAGCTTCACTTCGTTTACTTAATCACTATTAATGCTTAACTCTTTCTGTCACTTTAATTCACTTACTAGTTGCAACCTTACCTCTACACTGTATCCCAAAACTTATCGGAACTTAAGCTTCATCGAACACAAAAATTAATGTTACTAGAATAGATTTTTTTTTTAGCGCAATTTCCATTCTGGAGAATTGCGTTTATTAACCCGTCATTTCTGGATGGATGGATGAATGTGTGTCCGCAGCTTTAAGTCGTATCTCCTCCTCAACGAAGCAATATCGATGACTAGTTCCAAAAGCAATTATCTTAAGCAAGTTACGAGGATGAGCATAGGCCATACAAATTCCGGGTTTCTTTCATGGATTTCCTGGAAAAGCCAAAAAACCTCGAAAAGATGCAGTTTTTGCCCATATCTCGGCAACCAGACCACTTAGCGACTTGAAACATGTACCAATCGATTCCTGCCATAATTTAGAACAATATTGCCGAAGAAAGTTTTCAAAAATATCCTTTCGTTCGGTCACAAAAAAAAATTTTGAATTAATTAAAATTTTGACCGAATTAGTAGGCATTTTATCCAACCACACCACACGCGTCATCACGTTCAATAGCTGCGCCATCACGTTCAATGGCTGCGACATCACGTTCGGTAGCTAGGCGCGCAATGGTTTTTAGTCATGTTACTCTATTGTAAATAAAACATGTAAAATACTGAAAAAAAAATTAATAAAAAACGTTTTAATAACTAACCAATGGTTTTACTAGCCCTGCTCTTGATTTACGCTACGACAGAGCTATTTTTAGATAACATAAGGAAATTGCGCTTAAATGTCACTAGACTTTTTAATTAACTTGTTTTGCATTATGCTTGCATTATTCGGTTGTTTTTGGAATTTACTTTTGTTGCCACGCTTTTCTTACTCTTCCACTCGTTCGGTAAACTATACCTGTCGCAGATGAGTAAAAGTAAGTGTCATTAAATAGCTCAGATGCATAATCAGTTGCATAATTAAATGCAAAGATTTCCACACACACTCACGCACAAACACGCGCACGCGCACGTATGTACGCTCACACACACACACACACACATACCAAGAATTCCAAAAGAATTTAAGAAAAAATAAGACTTCTAAAGTACTCATCATCTAAATTAATGATTTTAAAAATTATTATTGAAGGTGTTGTAAAACAATTTTCATCTTTCAAACTTATAATGATAATTGTCGGCATGTCGATCAAACAATTTTTAAAAAAAGGTATCACCATTCACAAAATTCTAATTGTGCCTGAAAATTATTTACATTTTGTTATTTAGCACTCCTTACGTCCATTGATCAAATTAGCAAAACACAATTACCTCCTTATATAAAAACAAGTTAATTAAAAAAGTCTAGTGACATTTGTGCGCAATTTCCTTATGTTATCTAAAAATAGCTCTGACGTATAATGTTGGGGTGCGTTCAAGCTAGAAGAACAATCGGTTTGTAGGTGTTTATGTAATTTTAAAATTTGTGACCGAACGAGAGAATATTTTTGAAAACTTTCTTCGGCAATATTGTTGTAAATTATGACAGGAATCGATTGGTACATGTTTCAAGTCGCTAAGTGGTCTGGTTGCCGAGATATGGGCCAAAAACTGCATTTTTTCGAGGTTTTTTGGCTTTTCCGGGAAATACATGAAAGAAACCCGGAATTTTTATGGCCTATGCTCATTCTCGTAACTTGCTTAACATAATTGCTTTTGGAACTGTTCATCGATATTGCTTCGTTGAGGAGGAGATACGACTTAAAGCCCGGACACACATTCATCCATCCATCCATCCATTCCCAGAAATGACGAGTTAATAAACGCAATTCTCCAGAATGGAAATTGCGCTAAAAACATTACATTGTGGGGGAAAAAAGTAATTTTTATTACTTTGTTTTGGTGATTGGTAAAAAATAATTACATAAATAGCGGGGATTGGTGAAATAAAAACTAATAGATATTTTAAATACTGCCTTATTTTTTTCTATACACTAAACTTATTGTTTACTAATTATTATTTTTAATCAAAGATAGTTGACATAACAAAAGACATCTTTATTTTCCCCCAGGTTATGAGCTGACGTTTTTTGGTGAACGAAGGGGAATTCCGTTTTGTCACTCTTTTTTTTTTCACACGAAGAGGAGTTCGTTTTTGTCTGTCGCACTAAACATGATGAGCGTCGTCTTTTTTTTTACCTAACCATGGTGTGTACCTTTTTTAAGCAGAAGTTTTAACAGTAAATATTGCAATGTAAAGTTTTACTACGTCTCGATAGTAAAGGCAATGTTTTATAGCTTCAAAGTTTCTATCAGATGACTTTGATTTGCACTGCAAATATTTTTTTTAATCAATAACAGTTCAGAAGGCGGCTCCTAAATGTCCTCTTTGTTTACTTCTTTCCGTTTACGGATAAGACTGGGATATTGTAATTGTTAACTAAATTGAAATAGGCGCATCCACCGGCGCCACGGTAGGGTTCGATTGGTGCCCTGTGCTATCCTGTGAGCGCAATGGTGCATTATTTCGCTTTAAACAGTGCGATAGACTATGGATAAGGAAGTTTACTATAGACTTCAACTGAATCGAATCCGGGCGACCTCCAGCGCCCTGACAGGGTGCTATTTGGCGCCCCAGGCTAGACTGTGAGCACTTTGCGTTTATGTTTGCGTTTGTAGTTTCTTTGTGTTTTTGAGTATGGATTTGTGTTTGTGGTTGGGTTTGTGATTTCGTTTGGATTTGGGCTTGTTTTTGTTTGCTTTTTTGTTTGCGTTTTTCTTTGAGTTTTCTTTGTGTTTGTGGTTGGGGTTGTGTTTGTTTTTGCGTTTTGCGTTTTCGTTTGTGTTTGTATTTGTATTTGTGTTTGTGTTATATTTGCGTTTTTTGTGTTTTGGTTTTGGTTGATTGGTTGTGGTTAGGGTTAGGGTGAGCAATGCCGGGTATACGCTGATTACTAAACACACAAGTCATGGTCCTTTACAGATAGGTTTTTCAGGGAGGCCAGTGCAGGTCCTGGCCGGGACGGCGCTAATATATATATATATATATATATATATATATATATATATATATATATATATATATATATATATATATATATATATATATATATATATATATATATATAGGCTGCGTTTCTGTGCTCAGCCACGGAGACTCTTTTGAAATGTACCGATTTGAGGAAAAAACCAAACCAAACAGAAACACACACACAAAAACCACAAACGAAAGCACACAAAAAACGTAATCACAAAGACAAAAGACAACGCAAGCTCTAACGTAACAAAAGAAAACACAAACACAAAAGAAAATACAAGCACAACGCAAATACAAATACAAATACAATGCAAACGCAAACACAAATGTAAACGCAACATGCATATACAAACACAAACGCAAACAATAACGCATAACATAAACACATACTTAAATGCAAACATAAACGCATAGTGTCCACAGTCTAGCCCTAGGCGCCTAATCGCACCTTGCCGGCGGAACCGTCTGATTCAATTTCGACTATAATACCCCAAAATATCCATAGACTATCCAAAAATAATGCTCTCCGGGAAAAGCGTTTTAATAACAAGCTTTTAGGTAATAATGCACCAAAAAGGAGAAAATAAATTATACACTACTATTTAAATAACTTTAAAGAAAAGAGTGGGTCTCTTCCTAAACATTAGTAAAGGTATCAAATAGGTACTTAAGTGACCCACGCTTTTCTTTATAGTTATTTAAATAGTAGTGTATAATTTAATTTCTCCTTTTTAGTGCATTCTTACATAAAAGCTTGTTATTAAAACGTTTTTATGAGAGAAAAAAATTGTTTCTTTTTTAGTATTAGTTTACGGTTAAATATTTTCCTTTACCTTCAATGGATTCTGTACTGTTTCTTGTGTCTTGAGTTTTAAAGTTGTACCTTTCGACTAATGGCGTACTTTGTATAGGGAAGGGGTTGTTACCGACACTCCAAGAAGACTTCGTTTTCCCTGAATTAGAATAAGATGTTCCTCCTATGTTGTTAGTTAGGTCATTTTTTATTTGAAGGAGAAATTCGACAACATCAAATTTCTTTTTCTTTATCGCCATCCTTATGGAGGTTTGTCCGTCGAGTGTTTTTTGGTATATGTTAGCGTTTGCTTGAATCAACATTTGAACTATCTTCAAACTACCTTCAGCCGCAGCAAAGTGTAGAGCAGTGCGGCCATTAAAGTCGGATGCGTTTACGTCGGCGTTGTGTTGTAAAAGAGCTTTAACGGCGGGGATACATCCACGTTTAGCGGCTGATCTAAGAGCCGTTACACCTTCCTTGGATTCTGCATTAACGTCAACATTAAGCCTAATTAATGTTTCAACGACTTTCTCACTTCCATTGAAGCTAGCTATAATAAGTGGAGTATTACCCTTTTTGTCGACATGGTTTTCGTTAGCCTTATATTTATGTAATAATAATACAATCTCATCATTATTTATCTTACAAGCAAACATCATGGCAGTCCATCCATTCTCGTCTGTCAGGTTGCTATCAGCGCCGTTAGCTAGAAGAAGTCTGAGTATCGGCAGGCATCCAGCTTCAGCCGCAGACATCAGAGGAGTTTTCCCATTAGTACCAGCCAGGTTTACGTCTGCATTGTGGTCTAGAAGTAGCTCCACTGCTTTTAACTGCGAGTTTTTGCAAGCAACTATTAAAGCAGTATTTTTTGATTTTATAAAGTCAATCTCCTCACCATGTTTAAGTAAAGTTAGAATTATCGTCAAATGTCCATTTTTTGAAGCCTTCATGAGAGGGGTATAGCTTTCTATATCCAAAGGAAATCCAAACACACACGAATTATACTTGAATAATAATTCCACTACATCAACATAACCTTTTTCACAAGCTTTTAATAATGTTATATAAACACTTGCATCATTTTGCGTCTTTAGATGGAATTTCTTTAAAATAATTTTAACAATTTTAATATTATTATTATCAGCTGCAAGCATAAGTATATTTTTTTTTGCATTATTGAATGTGTCAGTTATAGCATTGCGCTTCAAAAGCAAGTTAAATGTTTTTACATTTCCTTTCTCAGATGCAATCATTATTGCCGTGTTTCCTTCAATATCTTTCAGATTTATTGAAGCTCCATTTTTAAACAAAAAATCACAGATGTCATAATGGTCATTAAATGCTGCTAACATCAATGCTGTTCTTCCATTGCTGTCAGTCAAATCTAAACCCCTGTATTTTTTTATTAACCATTCTACAGTTCTGTAATGGCCATTCTTTGATGCCATCATTAAAGCTGAATGTTCATTATTATCTATAGTGTTTAATATGCCTACATAAAATGTATCATATTTTTCAAAGGTATTTTTATATAATATTTGTAAAATATGAGTGTAACCCTGCGAAGCGGCAAGTAAAAATGCTGTTTGGCCCTTTTTATTTTTTTTGTATGGATGTATGCCTTTTTGAGGATGTGCTAGTATGAACTTCACAACTTTTGCGTGTCCATTGAATGCAGCAAGAATCAATGGATTGTTTCCATTAACATCCTTACAGAATTTCTTGTGCGCAAGATGGAACGTTTGCTTTACTTTTTTAATATCTCCTGTAGAAGCGGCTGACAGTAAAATATCATTTACAGACATGGTTTATTAATTTTATTCTTGCACGATTTCATAACACGCGGCTTTCTATAACTGGAGATGATGCACTGTGTGTACATGAAAAAAAAGATAAATAATTAAGTCCAAAACCTAAGAAAAATAGGCTTGAATGTAATGCCAAATACGTTTATACTTATATATCAATCTTAGAGATATATTTGTCTTAATTTAAGCTCGAGTTATTAGAATATAATAAATGTCAGACCTTGATTTTTTGTATCTTATTACAGTTACTTTAATGTGATAATCTAAAGAATGACTGTATTGTCGTTAAAATCTTGATGAATATGTAATCTTCAAAACAGTTCACACAAACGCGTGTTAGAGCTGATATGATAAATGTACCTGATCAAATCATTTAAGTTTATGGCATAAAAATATTATTTCAACGTCCGAGGACATCAGTATTGTAATGTTGTGTTAGATCATGTTTCAACGCCACCACAGCAACAGCAATGCTTGAGCATAGTTACAATTTTGGCCCAATAATACAATATCAGTACTTTATCAAACAAGTTCGTTCACCTTAAAAACACAGCTATGTTTAAAGTAAAGTTTTATTGATTGCTGTTACCCTACAACAAATTAAATAAATAGAAATTAAATAATCTAGCCACGGAAATAAGTAACCTGAAATCATTCCAGTTTAGTAGGTTCCAAGAGGACTAAATAAAGGGGTTCCCAACCTTTTTTACTCTAGAGCACATTCTAAAATATCGGTAGGGTGGCGGGCACCACCTATTTTAAATCGACAAACTACTTCCAGAGGCGTAGCGACCCTTCCCGTCAACCGGGTACAAAACTTTCGATTTGCACCCCCCCCCCTCAAACTTTCGATTTGCACCCCCCTCAAATTTTCGATTTGCACCCCCCCCCCCTCAAACTTTCGATTTCCATCCCCTTCAACCTTTCAATACTGTTTATGAAAAAAATTCTGTCTCTGTCGAATAGTGAGAGGCGGGCACATACGAATCGTTCTGCGGGCGCCATTGCGCCCGCGGGCACGGAGTTGGGAACCCCTGACTTAATACATAAGGTAGTGATTTCTAAAACTCTTTTATAACGATTAGATAGTCACATATTAAATGATTAGCTTTGGCGATGTAGTTGTTGCCACAACCATATTCGTTATACATTGTTCGCCATAGATTGTTCGACATAGATCTTTGTCGAATCCATTTAACGTAGATTCATAAAACTTACTTAATAAAAAACACACAAAAAGTAAAGTTATGATGAAAATGTTGAAACGCATTTTAATTTTTGCTTTAAATTCGCTTCCTTTCTTCTAATATTTTTATTTTATTTTACAGTGGCAAGTATATTATTGGTTTATAATTTTAAACAATCTATTCCTAACTTTGGAACGGTAAAAAATAATTTTTGAACCACTGCAGTCATTTCCAGAGCCTAAGATAAGACTAGAATGCCGTGTTCCCCAGTTCATAAGCATAGAAGGAACACGAGCACACACTCTAAACTTATAAAGCCACGTCATGGTCTGAAAACGACACGGCTGATGTAATGTTTTACAAGCCAAGCTAGCTCTCAATAAACGTTATACTATCTAGACTCGAGGGAATGATTTTGTGGCTGCTTTGGGGAATACATAAACACACAAGCATTATATATATATATATATATATATATATATATATATATATATATATATATATATATATATATATATATATATATATATAAATTATATTATATATACATATATATACACAGATTTAGGCCTATATGCTTCTCTACAAGTGTGTTGGAATGTTTGTATACATTATATTTATATGTATATACTATATATATAGTTTATTATATATATATATATATATATATATATATATATATATATATATATATATATATATATATATATATATACATATATAGGCCTATTTGCTTGTATATAAGTGTGTTGGAATGTGTGTGAGTGTGCTGGCTAACCTAATATTATCAAATGTCATAGCCTAGTGTTATTTTTAATTTATCATAAAATATATATCTCGTTTGGAATATTAATTAAAGATTAAGACAACTTACCTAACTAGTTTTGGAAACCCCCAGTTTTGTACAGTCCTAAAACAAGAATAAGAGTGTCTGTCCTGTAAATAGACTTGCCTAGATTGTATATGACTACTTACTTGATACTATTTTTGTCTTCATGATTTTTCCGTTAAGAGATAAATTCGAAACATTAGGTGACGCATTGTAGACATAAAAAACTCAAAGGGTATTTCCTGTATTACCTTACAAACATGAAAACGTGAAGAAATAATTTATTGAAAGTAGTACTCTGAAGAGATAAGAAAAAACACACAACATAGGTCGACAAAATGAAAGAAAATATCACTCGAAAACTCAAAACGCAAAAAACAAAATATACACACAATACAACCAAAAACAATGAACGCAACACAAACTGTTTTGTAATCCTTGTAAAAAAATTTGACGATGAATCCTGGAATATTAATTAAGACAAGCGAACTAGGGCAGATGCGTAGCGACCCTTCCCGGCGCCCGGGGACATACTTTCAATTTGGCGCCCCCTTGGGAGCAAATTTTCGATTTGCACCCCCCCCCCTCGAACTTTTCATTTGCACTCCCCCCCCTCAAACTTTCGATTTGCACCCCCCCTCGAACTTTTCATTTGCACCTCCCCCTCAAGCTTTCGATTTGCACCCCCTCCCCCTCGAACTTTTCATTTGCACCCACCCCCCCCTCAAACTTTCAATTTGGCGCCCCCCCTAAGGTCGGCGCCCGGGGACATATGTCCCCCCCCCCCGCCCCCCCCCCCCCCCCCTCGCTACGCTACTGAACTAGGGGAAATAATCACTCTCTTACCATAGAAATGTATATGTCTACATATTTAATTGTAATCGCCAAAACAGATCAATAATTACTTTAGTCAGAAGCGTAGCGACCCTTCCCGGCGACAGGGGCGAATTTTCCTTTTGTTGAAAAAGTTTTGAATTAGGCTAAATTTGTGAATTGTTTTTTTTTTTACAAGCTTTTATTTAACTCCCTTCCTCTGTCGACAGTCTATCTGTCGTCAGTCTAGATAGAAACGCAGGAGTGAAAATTCGGAAACTTTTACTTGACCGATACGATTCACATTTGGCACGTGGGTCAAGACAAGAAGACAATGCAATCTGAAACTAAATTTGACTTAATTGGATGCCTAATTAATTTTTTATGAATTAATTAAAATTTGGACCGAATCAATAGGCATGTCTATCCAACCACACCACACGCGTCATCACGTTCAATCTAATATATAAAGCTCAGTTCTGTATGTAACGCATATGTTTGTCGTTGGTCTTGGATGGATTTAAGTGTTAGACAATTATCGTGCGCATTTGTCTAAATTTATGAGTTAAAAAATTACTATTGAAAGTGTTGGGAAATAATTTTCATTTTTCAAATTATAGTAATAATTGTCGGCATGTTCATTAAACACAAGTTTTAAAAAAATATCATCTTTTACAACAATTCTAATTATGTCTTTATTTAGTCCTATAGTACTTACTTCCCTTTGATAAATTAGGAAAACACAATTACTTCCCTTTATAAAACCATTGCATTTTGTGGAAAAGAATTTACTTTTTAATTACTTTGTTTTGGTGTTGGGGAAAAAAAATAATTACATAATTAGCGGGGATTGATCAAGTGCAAATGTTGTAGGTATTTTACGGATAAGCTTGGAGTATTATAATTGTTCATTAAATTGAAACAGGCGCGTTCGTTTAAGTGAGTGCAAAAGACTATGAATAAGTTGGGGTACTATAGTCGTTCATTAAGCTAAAACAGGTGATTCCGCCCCGGGCGTTGATTTTCGCGTTAGTGTTTTCTATGTGTTTAGGTGGGTTTGCGTTAGTGGTTGCGTTATGATTTGGTTCGTTTTTGTTCTTTCTTTTTTCGTTTTTGTTTGTGTTTTTTTGTTTGGGTTTGTATTTGTGTTTTTGGTTGGTTTTGCGTTTGGATTTGGTTTGTTTTCGTTTGCTTTTTCTTTTTTTTGTTGGTATTGGTGTTTGTGGTTGGGTTTGTTGTTAGGTTTTTGTTTTTGTTTGCTTTTTTGTTTGTTTTTTCTTTGTGTTTGTATTGGTGTTTGTGGTTGTGGTTGGGTTTGTTGTTAGGTTTTTGTTTTCATTTGTAATTGTGTTAGCGTTATGTTTGCGTTTTGTTATTTTGGTTGGTTGTGGTTTGGGTGGGCAATGCCGGGTTTATGATGATTACTAAACACACAGGTAATGGTCTTTAACAGAAAGGTTTTTCACAGAAGCCAGAGCAGGGCCTGGCCGGGACGGCTAGTCTAATATATAAAGCTCAGTTCTGTATGTAACGCATATGTTTGTCGTTGGTCTTGGATGGATTTAAGTGTTAGATAATTATCGTGCGCATTTGTCTAAATTTATGAGTTAAAAAATTACTATTGAAAGTGTTGGGAAATAATTTTCATTTTTCAAATTATAGTAATAATTGTCGGCATGTTCATTAAACGCAAGTTTTAAAAAAATATCATCTTTTACAAAAATTCTAATTATGTCTTTATTTAGTCCTATAGCACTTACTTCCCTTTGATAAATTAGGAAAACACAATTACTTCCCTTTATAAAACCATTGCATTAGTGGAAAATAATTTACTTTTTATTACTTTGTTTTGGTGTTGGGAAAAAAAATAATTACATAATTAGCGGGGATTGATCAAGTGCAAATGTTGTAGGTATTTTACGGATAAGCTTGGAGTATTAAAATTGTTCATTAAATTGAAACATGCGCGTTCGTTTAAGTGAGTGCAAAAGACTATGAATAAGTTGGGGTACTATAGTCGTTCATTAAGCTAAAACAGGTGATTCCGCCCCGGGCGTTGATTTTCGCGTTAGTGTTTTCTATGTGTTTAGGTGGGTTTGCGTTAGTGGTTGCGTTATGATTTGGTTCGTTTTTGTTCTTTCTTTTTTCGTTTTTGTTTGTGTTTTTTTGTTTGGGTTTGTATTTGTGTTTTTGGTTGGTTTTGCGTTTGGATTTGGTTTGTTTTCGTTTGCTTTTTCGTTGTTTTTTTTTTTAGTTGGTATTGGTGTTTGTGGTTGGGTTTGTTGTTAGGTTTTTGTTTTCGTTTGCTTTTTTGTTTGTTTTTTCTTTGTGTTTGTATTGGTGTTTGTGGTTGTGGTTGGGTTTGTTGTTAGGTTTTTGTTTTCGTTTGCTTTTTTGTTTGTTTTTTCTTTGTGTTTGTATTGGTGTTTGTGGTTGTGGTTGGGTTTGTTGTTAGGTTTTTGTTTTCGTTTGCTTTTTTGTTTGTTTTTTCTTTGTGTTTGTATTGGTGTTTGTGGTTGTGGTTGGGTTTGTTGTTAGGTTTTTGTTTTCTTTTGTATTTGTAATTGTGTTAGCGTTATGTTTGCGTTTGGTTGTTTTGGTTGGTTGTGGTTTGGGTGGGCAATGCCGGGTTTATGATGATTACTAAACACACAGAAAAGCGTGGGTCTCTCAAATATTAGTAAAGGTATAAAATAGGTACTAAAGTACTAAAGTGACCCACGCTTTTCTTTATAGTAATTTAAATGGTAGTGTATAATTTATTTTCTACTTTTTAGTGCATTAGTTCATAAAAGCTTGTTATTAAAACGTTTTTTATGAATTTTTTTAAATTTTGATTTAAAAACGAATGTTGGAAAGGCTGTCACTGAACACGGACGCCCAGGAAAGCGTGTTGTTCGGCGGTGCGTGAGAGCATATGTATGCACGGTCATATTTTTCATACAGCCATTTGACAAAGCGTTTACATTTGTGTTTGCTTTGATTTGTTTTTGTTTATGATTTGTTTGTGATTGTGATTTGTTTGCGTTTGTTTTCTTTTTTGTTTGCATTTGTGTTTCCGTTTGTGTTTCCGTTTGCGTGTTGTGGTTGTGTTTTCTTTTGTATTTGAGTTGTGTTTGCGACTTTGTTTGAGATAGCGTTTGTGTTGAATGTGCTTTCTTTTGTATTTATCTTTGCGTTTGTGATTGCAGTTTGCGTTGATTACTATGTAATCTTTATAATTGTGTGAATATTATTCATGATATTTTTTTACATTTGATTTTTACAGCGTACAACAGTCAAGTTATGTTTATCAACTTAACGTCACCAATAAAATTATAATTTTTAATGACGATGTTAGGTAAGAAAAAAAAGTCAAAGCCTCAGGAAATACCATTTGAAGACTTTGCCCTGAAAGATATAGGCCTACCAAACAGTGACTTACAAAAACCAGAATTACATCGATGTTTTCTTCTACTTGCTCAAATAACCGTCGGGGATATCAAAGTGGGAAACAAATGATCCCGGAACATCTGGTGGTACCTCAAGTGGCTTCTCTACCCCAGAGCCGTTGAGCAGTGGTCAGGATCAGGGTAAGATGGACGTCCCAGAGCCGTCCAGCAGTGGTCAGGATCAGGGCAAGATGGACGTCCCAGAGTCGTCGAGCAGTGGTCAAGATCAGGGCAAGAAGGACGTCCCAGAGCCGTCGAGCAGTGGTTAGGATCAGGGCAAGATGGACGTCCCAGGGCGGTCGAGCAGTGGTCAAGATCAGGGCAAGATGGACGTCCCAGAGCCGTCGAGCAGTGGTCAAGATCAGGGCAAGACGGACGTGTTTTTGGGACTTGGGTTCATAAGTGAAGCCAAATTTGATGAAGATTCCGTGGATGTCTGTGGAAAAGTAACAATACTCACCTCGCAAAGAACTCTGATGAGCTACCAAGGAGACGTTCAAGTGTCTTTTTTTCGATAACAAAGGCACAGGACACGACACTTACACCGTGGTAGGCCACCTGGAGCCGACTCAGTTTGACACTTTCTGCTTCATAAAATGTTCAGCACTAGGAGAACATTTTAAAAACATTGTGAAAGCTTGGTCCGATTTTAAAACATGCCAAAATAAGTTATCACAAATTCTTGAAATAGTCAAGTTTAGTTCAACTTTATTTGTTGCTATAAGCCAAAAACGTGGCGAAGCAAAAAAGATTGTGATCTCAGAAACGGGAAATCTTTACACCTACAAATCCATCATTAATGACCTAGATGTGTACGTCTATTCCTGCCAGACATCACATCTCAGAGGTTCACCACTGATTGTCATTGATCAAAGAGCTCTTAAACTCGCCTGTCTTGTTGAATAAGTAGAATGAATATTATTTATATTTGTTTTGATTTTATTTTCTTAAATTAGTTTCAATTTTAAAATGTACTTCGATGTTATTTGTATACAACTGAGTATAGATTATTATTTTTTTAAGTTTTTTTTTTGTAAGCTCAATGTAATTTTTAAGATAATGTATGTGTGTTGTTGTTCTTTTCATTAAACCCTTTCAAACCTTCATATTTCACATGATACGCACAGTTCAAGGTCAGTTAAAAATGTATTTATTGCAGCCAGTCAGCATACGTTTACTAATACCTTTAAATGCGGAGATGTTTTATTCAATTATTTCAATTCTGTTTGTCACTGAAATTAAAATGTTATTTTCGTACGTGACTTGTATTCAATATTAATGTGTTTGTGTGTTTTTTTTAATATCTATAATAATATCTGTAGTAGGAATGTACAAATGTTAGTGTCAATAATCTGTGGGAATCCTTGATCTTTAATAAACATTAGTTATTTTACGGTCAACTTTTATAAGAATAGTTTACATTAGGGCGCTACTAATAGGTTGCTTTGAATTTTTGTTGCTTTTATGACGAATGCCATAAACATTAAAATGCGCCGGCTATACAACTTTTAATGTTTGATTTAAACAAATTATTGATTATTCTGTTTTTAATTGCTCGGATCTCAAGAACTGTTTTTTTAACTTACTTTCTTTACTTTAAAAAATGTATAAATCTAGTTCGAAGATGAAAGCTTTTAATAATGATTTACTTTACTAGACGTAACGTTTATTGACACGAGACGTAAAATATTAATTGACAGTGACTTTGAATTGGTAAACTTACATTGTGTAATATTGAGCTACTAATGAAACGTTTGTCTACATTAGGGAGCTAAATATCATTACAAGAGATAATGAGACTTAACGATAGATCGATATGCAGAAGCTGATAAAATGAACGTAATTCTAATTGAATATCCGCAACCATTAGAACAATGAGACCTAACATTAATAATAATTGAGTGTCGGCATAAGTATGATATTATCACTAATTTATTGAATATGAATATCGATTAACTTTAGGAATGAAAATGTTGTTGTTAAAAATAAGTTTGATACAAAGTAGCATGGCTAATTGAGGAGTGATGTTCAAGCTAATTTATATTGTAATATTCAAATATTGGAACTTTTACATCCTTAAATTAGGGAGGGTTTCAAAATCCATCTACACATCAATACATAACTTAAAGCTATTAATTATTTTATTCTTTTGTGTTGCAGATACTATGGAAAACTTAAATGACGATGATGAAGAAGAATGTAAGACTTTTTAAATAGAACGTTCACAATGTTTTATTTTCCGCTAACTCTTCTGGTTGGCAAACAAAACTGTAATGTATTTTTTTTTAAACTATTAAATTCCATCACTTTGTAATTGGATCTCGGTAGATCTAATGGGAGCTAACGTTTACACACCTTATGTGTGTCATTATTGATTGATTGGCCATCGCGTTTGATGTGTCTCATAATGTAGGCTAGGGACAGTAGCATAGAAGATGTAGAGCCATGTTAATACAGTTTAGTAGAAACTCATGCATATAATTAAATCAAACATAAATTCATCTGGTAACTCTGATAAATTAATGGGGAATTCATCTAGTAAATCGGAAATTCATTCGTCAAGTAAATCAATGAGACATTAATCTGGTAGATCAATGGAGAAATGCATCTGGTAGTAAAATAAAATAAAGTGGTTTTAATGTTTTCGTTGACAGATACGACAGAAGAAATAAAGGGTGGAATAGACGCTAAATGCCTGAAAGAAAGCCTTCATAGTGACTATATCGACATTAAAGAATTCGCCTTGAAACATATACCCAGTGGTCCATTCAGGACAGTAGATGTTCACTACTGTGTTCTACTAATGGCCCAACTGACGGTTTTGATTCGTGCTCCTCACCCATAAGGGAACTGGGTTCGTTCAGCGTGTACGACGTAAAACAGGATGTTCTTGTCCTTGTGGAGACTGCAAGAAAAATGGGCAGGGAGGTGTGTCAGAATGGGGTGTGGTGACGGTTTCTACTGTGTTTCATGTGATTCAAAACCAGGAGGACAGTGGGAAATCTACAGCTTTGTTGTACTACGACGATAAAGGCTACAGTAAAATACACGGTTACAGGCTTTTAGAAACGGATAAGGATATGGGGCAAAACGATTGGTGTGCAGTTGAATATGTAACGCATGAAAAAACCGTATTGGATAGACTGGAAAATGATTTGAGAGAATTCGAAGACTTGCAGGGGTTGCTGTATTCTAAGTATAAACGGGTTGTGAAGGACAACCTTGTCGTGGTTGTTGGGCATCCCCATGGCTGGTGTAAGCAGGTTAGTGTCGGGACGTATGTACGGAGGGAGACACTTAAAGATGTCAGGGACAGGCAGAACTGGTGCCGGTACCTGTACAAGGGGGCACTGACCTGTGAGGGCAGTAGCGGGTCACCGCTGTTAATCCCTGGTCAGCCAATCTGTGGGTTTGGGTACTGGTTCGGACATGCACATAATCACTCCAAGACGGTAACACTCAAGTCTAGCCATCCGACAGCTGGTGATTTGAAATCCCTGAGTTCTGTAGGTGTAGATCATCTGCTTAGTCAACGACTGTAAGACATGAAGGTTTGAAATCCTTGATTTCTGTGGGAGTAGATCATCTCCTTAGTCAACGATTGTAAGACATGAAGGTTTGAAATCCCTGTGTAAACCTGGATTTTGTATGAACTTTCAACTATTGAAAAAAAAAAAGTTACTTTGAAGACGCTTTTAAACACAATTTGCTTAACGCTTTGATTCATAGCAACATTTGGGGGAAAATTATATAACACCTTGTTCCTACACGTTAGTATATTTACAAGCAACGTGTTTTTTTGTGTGTTATAATACTCGTGTGTTCTTATGGATACTGATAGCTTTTATTTTAGTGGGGGGGTGGAGGTTGTTGTTTTGTTTGTTTTTTGGTTTTTTTTTATGACTTTTGTTTATCAAAGGCTTGGTTCATTGGCACGTTTATTTTTTTTAACTGTTTTTACTTATCAATAAAATTGTAAATAAAGCTATACAAGTTTTGTTTTGAACAGTGTTGACTTATAGTGTGTTTAAAAATACCAGCTAGAATATTGCGCTGATAAACGTCTGATAGGTTATACTAACTAACCAGAGAAGACACGTTTGAAAAGAGATTTCATGAGAAAACCTCATAGCACTCAATTCGTGTGAAGAGGTTTACCAGTATAAAAAGTAACAATCATGATAATAAAGGAAAATATTAAACTTAGTAGCAATCAAGGTAATGAAGGAACATACTAAACTTTTTAACAATCATGATAATAAAAGAAAATACTAAACTGATAGGATCGAGATATAAACAGTATATAAGTCTTGCTATTTTTAAACGTTGTATCATACATTTGGATGTTCTGAACTCTCTAACTCCCTTGCGGCAGGTACCCTACATATTAGTTACAGTTTTCGCCAGAGTTTTCGCGGAAAGCTGTGAGTAGGCCTACTGACTGATTTTTCCGATATTATTGATCAGCTTAAACACAATGATCGATAACGGCTTTTATTTGACTAACTATTGGGGAATTTCCGAATTTTGATTTAAATCCATAACCTAAAATGGCTATTTACGGCATAACCTTAAAATAGATATTGTTTTATGTCGCCAGAGTAGAAAGAGGGAGGCTTGTAAAATGTGACTTAGTAAAAAAAAAAGAAAGGTTATAATGAATTTTTAATTACCTGTTTTAAATAATAGCTCAATGTTTTAAAATAAAAAATAAAATTCAACAAAAACTGGTGCCCATCGATTATCGGTTATATATATATATATATATATATATATATATATATATATATATATATATATATATATATATATATATATATATATATATATGTTACGGTCAAAGCCCGAAGTCGGCCAATGCTAGGATTGGCCGGCCAATCCGCGCATTGGCCAATATCGCCTCCCATAGGTAGGTCAAAGTCCGAAACTTTGCTTGATTTCGGCCTTTGGCCGGCCAGTCCGCAGGCTGGCCAATGTGGACCGGCCAAAGTCTGAAATAGCTCTTCATTTCGGCCTTTGGCCGGCCAGTCCGCGGACTGGCCATGGTGGACCGGCCAAAGTTTTAATTAGAAGATCATCTGGCTAGGGACGACCGGCCAAAGTCCTAATTAGAAGATCATGAGCAGATTTTGGCTATTTATGCAGTAAGGATCATGAAATTAAGTCTTTATTGATTATTAATTACAGTAAATTACAGAAATATTCAAATTTTTTATTGTACTATAGTCTCAATCTATCAATATCATCATTTGTTACAACGAGTTGAACTTTTATGGCATTTAGAATTACATAGCAGCTTGTTATTTTTACACTTGAAGCGATTTGTTGTGCACTTAATTGTGCAATTGCTGCGAGTGTAGCCTTGGCCCCCAGTCAATGATTGTGAAGATTCGATGGTTCGTAGAGATTTTTCCTCAGTGCCAACTGACGACTTTATGAGCAGTTTTTCGTGAATAATTGAAAACTCACTTCTAGAATATATTTGTTTTAGAACACCATTGTCACCCACTTCATCATCTTTAAATTTTGTATTTGATGTTTTAAGCATCTTAGCACCTTGAGTTTGCAAGCCAGTATGAGCTGCTGATCTGTGTTCCATGATGTCTTGTTTGTTGTGACACAATCTGAAGGTAATGTTCCCTCCGTACCCTTCGTCTGCTTCATTGGGTATTCCACAAATAGCAAGGACATCGTTGCCACAGGATCCAAAAGAATGAGCTGCACTACAATGTTTTTCACAAACTATACAGAATCGGTTGGCCACAATATTGTCACGCAACTGGTCTGGACGTTCCGCCACGGCAGTAGATGTGTTAGCTGAGGATGTCGTTGCATTTATGGCAACCTCTATTTCTTGTTCAATGTTCTCAAGATCTTCCTCAGTAACTATTTTATCGAGAGCCCATATATGGAAACTAACATGGATTTACATTTTTTTCTTTTGACAGCCATCTGCTATGTCTGTCTCATGGTCTGACGGCCCTTTTGATCCATGTCGCCTTGCATATAGAATGCTATACAAACAAGAGCTAAACAATACGTTACTCTCAATGAAAACGCACCCAGAATAATGAAAATGCGATCACAACTTAATCTAGATAGAACATTGGCCAGGACATCCCGGCCAGTGCGCGCATTGGCCGGCCAATGTACAAAATACGCTGTCAAGTTTAAGCTCTTCGTACTTTGGCCAGTACGTCCCGGCCAGTGCGCGCATTGGCCGGCCAATGTACGAAATACGATCTTAGTTCTAAGTTCTTCGGGCTTTGGCCAAGAGAGCCGGCCAATCCGCTGATTGGCCGGCCAATCCTAGCTTTGGCCGCACTTCGGGCTTTGACCGTAACATATATATATGTTACGGTCAAAGCCCGAAGTCGGCCAATGCTAGGATTGGCCGGCCAATCCGCGCATTGGCCAATATCGCCTCCCATAGGTCGGTCAAAGTCCGAAACTTTGCTTGATTTCGGCCTTTGGCCGGCCAGTCCGCGGTCTGGCCATGGTGGACCGGCCAAAGTCTTTATTAGAAGATCATCTGGCTAGGGACGACCGGCCAAAGTCCGAATTAGAAGATCATGCGCAGATTTTGTTTTTTTTTAATGCCGTAAGGATCATGAAATTAAGTCTTTATTGATTATTAATTAAAGTAAATGACAGAAACATTCAAATTTTTTATTTTACTATAGTCTCAATCTATCAATATCATCATTTGTTACAACAAGTTGAACTTTTATGGCATTTAGAATTACATAGCAGCTTGTTATATTTACACTTTCAGCGATTTGTTGTGCACTTAGTTGTGCAATTGCAGCGAGTGTAGTCTTGGCCCCCAATCAATGATTGTGAAGATGCGATGGCTCGTAGTGATTTTTCCTCAGCGCCAACTGACGACAATAAGAGCAGTTTTTCGTGGAGAATTGAAAACTCACTTCTAGCATACAGTTGTTTTAGAACACCATGTTCCGTTCCTAATTTGTAGAAACCGCCCTCGACGCTAATGACAACTGCAATCACGCTTCGGGGATCACCGTAACCTCTGTCAACATCTGGAAAACGGATGCGTACATTGTCACCCACTTCACCATCTTTAAATTTTGTATTTGATGTTTTAAGCATCTTAGCACCTTGAGTTTGCAAGCCAGTATGAGCTGCTGATCTGTGTTCCATGATGTCTTGTTTGTTGTGACACAATCTGCAGGTAATGTTCCCTCCGTACCCTTCGTCTGCTTCATTGGGTATTCCACAAATAGCATGGACATCGTTGCCACAGGATCCAAAAGAATGAGCTGCACTACAATGTTTTTCACAAACTATACAGAATCTGTTGGCCACATTATTGTCACGCAACTGGTCTGGACGTTCTGCCATGCCAGTAGATGTGTTAGCTGAGGATGTCGTTGCATTTATGGCAAACTCCATTTCTTGTTCAATGTTCTCAAGATCTTCCTCAGTAACTATTTTATCGAGAGCCCATATATGGAAACTAACATGGATTTACATTTTTTTCCCTTTTGACAGCCATCTGCTATGTCTGTCTCATGGTCTGACGGCCCTTTTGATCCATGTCGCCTTGCATATAGAATGCTATACAAACAAGAGCTAAACAATACGTTACTCTCAATGAAAACGCACCCAGAATAATGAAAATGCGATCACAACTTAGTCTAGATAGAACATTGGCCAGGACATCCCGGCCAGTGCGCGCATTGGCCGGCCAATGTACAAAATACGCTGTCAAGTTTAAGCGCTTTGGACTTTGGCCAGTACGTCCCGGCCAGTGCGCGCATTGGCCGGCCAATGTACGAAATACGATCTTAGTGCTAAGTTCTTCGGGCTTTGGCCAAGAGAGCCGGCCAATGCGCGGATTGGCCGGCCAATCCGGGGTTTGGCCGCACTTCGGGCTTTGACCGTAACATATATATATATATATAACATTGATTTTCCCAGTAGTTCTATATCTAAGCAGATCGACAAAGAGTGTAAATAAATGCAACGTTTAAAATAAAGTCTTCTATAACAATTTATAAAAGCTTGAGCTATTGGTATTTGATCCTATCAAGGCGTTTATGAAGACACTCATGGTTTATTTAAAACAAGACGAGACACAATAGGAAGAGAACCCCAGCGACAGTGACTTCCTCTAATGTACATCAGAATGGCAAGTTTTTAATTCACAACAAAAAACCGACACAACAAAACAATCATACAACAAAAGCGCAACATACACAACAAAACAAAACACAATGAAAACGTAATAAAACTAATAACATCTTAAACAAAATAAAACAAAAACTACATACATGATGAGTGTTGCTAAGCACAATTAAAACCCAACACAGCGCAACAAACCATTGGAGACGAACATTTTTAATAACTTAGTCAAGGGGAAACTACTCAATTAAAACTACTAATTCAATTGAAATAGAGTACAGCACCTTGAATATTTGACCTAGTTCGCCAACCTGTCATGATCATGCATCAGAAGACAGCTTGAAAAATAATTACAACGTTTTTTGGTTATCCATGGTTCCATTTTAAAATAAATAACGTTTTCAAGAATATATATTTAGTAAACGGCGATCAAAAATTTAACTTTTTGAAATGATCCAATAATTTTCAAATAATGAATGCAATGTTCGTAGTAGCCTTTAATAAAGTAAATCAATACAGGACCAAAGGCTAAATCAAACTAGATGATTTTTATACATTTTAAAAATTCTTTGCTCCAAGAAAGGCTGTATCAAGTTTTGGTTCTAAATAATCTAAATTTTTACAGACATAAAGTTTTACTTCAAAATTAAATCCCATTAATAAACAACTTTGGTGCAACATTATTTCTAACAGCTTACACAACACACAAGCATCTAACTTATCTTTTGACTTAAACAGTCAATACTGCTTCAAAAATAAACAACCAGATTGTTATGAGAATCTTTAATATTAAAACATTCAGGAACACAGGCAGTAAACTATACATATGACAATTTTCAAATGGAACATTGGCTAATTTTTTAAAATTCAAATGATTTGGTGGATAATAAATAAATGGAAGACATTGAACATTTATAAATGTACAATATATGGCGGTTATCACTTTAAAATTACCTGACTTAATTAAAGTAGGTAAAATAAATAGACTAATTAGCTATGTTATTTATATGACATGGGGCAGACTTGGCCAAGAAAATGACGGCCAAGCAAATGATGGATAGCCATAATTTCTGCTATGGACAAAGGGGAATCCAACTAATTAAACAGTGGAGAGTTTTAATCCAGTTGTGCAGAACTTAAGGTTTTGGGAGCTTGGTTACCCTACACTAATGCCAGCTACAATGGCATGCAAGACATGACCACAACTACAATGGCCAACTAATACCTGGCCTCAA
Source organism: Physella acuta (assembly GCF_028476545.2). Classification (NCBI taxonomy): domain Eukaryota; kingdom Metazoa; phylum Mollusca; class Gastropoda; family Physidae; genus Physella; species Physella acuta. The sequence continues at coordinate 93,389 of NW_026732694.1, read as the reverse complement.
CTATAAATGGCCAACCAATACCTGGCCAAAACTGCAATGGCCAACCAATACCTGGCCAAAACGGCAATGGCCACTGGATACAATTGCAAAACACCCCTACCACATGACCTCCTAATACCTGGCCATCTAACAACATGGCCACAATGGCAATGGCTCTCTATCACTTGGCCACAACTACAATGGCCATCTAACACCTGTCCACAACTATAATGGCCATCTAACACCTGTCCACAACTACAATGGTCATCTAACACCTGGCCACAACTACAATGGCCATCTAACACCTGGCCACAACTACAATGGCCATCTAACACCTGGCCACAACTACAATGGCCATCTAACACCTGTCCACAACTACAATGGTCATCTAACACCTGTCCACAACTACAATGGTCATCTAACACCTGTCCACAACTACAATGGTCATCTAACACCTGTACACAACTGGCCATCTAACACCTGTCCACAACTACAATGGTCATCTAACACCTGTCCACAACTACAATGGTCATCTAACACCTGTCCACAACTACAATGGTCATCTAACACCTGTCCACAACTACAATGGTCATCTAACACCTGTCCACAACTACAATGGTCATCTAACACCTGTCCACAACTACATGGGCCATCTAACACCTGTCCACAACTACAATGGTCATCTAACACCTGTCCACAACTACAATGGCCATCTAACACCTGTCCACAACTACAATGGCCATCTAACACCTGTCCACAACTACATTGGTCATCTAACACCTGTCCACAACTACAATGGCCATCTAACACCTGTCCACAACTACAATGGCCATCTAACACCTGGCCACAACTATATTGGTCACTCAAGCCTTGAGACTTATGGATGGTCACCCAAACAAAATCTTCATTCAAATCTCCACCCAACACACAGCCAACATTAAACCACATGGGAACACCTGGCTATAACCACTTAAAACCTGACACACAGATACCATCCACACTGACCAGCTACACACTGACCAGCCACACATTGACCAGCCACACTTTGACCAGCCACACAGTGACCAGCCACACTTTGACCAGCCACACTGACCAGCCACACTTTGACCAGCCACACAGTGACCAGCCACACTTTGACCAGCCACACTGACCAGCCACACTTTGACCAGCCACACTTTGACCAGCCACACAGTGACCAGCCACACTATGACCACTCCAGGCAAGCATCCTCCTTCACCCACTGTAAAGCCTCTTTGGTTCAAGTGTTTGGTCCAACACGGCTGTCAACCTCTGATCAAAAAGACTAAACCTCTGATACAATATGGCCGTCAGATAAACAATCTACAACTCTTCTGTGTGCTTCTTTTTCATAACCTTCACCTTGTTATCTGTGTGGTCAGCTGTCAGGTCAGCAAACACCTTGTAAGGGTCGTTGTTCCAGTGTTTATGAAAAGACACAGGGAGCTGGTTGGAGAGGAAATCTTTGCTGTAGTCATCTGGCCTGGCCTGGATAAAGAGCAATAACTTTTAAAACCTTTTTAATGATTACCTCCCCTTAAATAATAAAATAAGGGTTTTAAAACATTTACAAGCATTCACATCACTGCTCACAAACTGGCTATTCCTCCTTTAGAGGAGAAGAGATTAGATAGGCATGAGGGTGGTATAAGCAGTGTTTTTTCCAGACTTTTTTGTCCGGGAAGGCACTTGATATTTTTGAGGGGCGGACAAAATTTTCCAGGGAACGGACACTGTTAAAAGTATATGATTTCTATATAAATTCCATTTAATTTGGGGAGGGGGGGGGGGGGGGGGGGGGTAGACTCTCTTCAGGGCAGGGAAGAAACATTGGGTAAAAGAATGTTGGGGGTAACATGGCCCCTACCTGGTGGAAAAACCGACTGTGTGTCACAGGGACACCAATGGATTTCAAACACATCCCCAGTGTCATGTCGTCAGGTGAGTCGTCAGCGTAACAGTTGCACCTGGTCGACAGCAGACGTATGGCTGGCTGGCTGAACACCATGCTGAATGCAACAACAAAAATTTTTACTAAAAACAAATAAACCACGTGCAATACTACTTATAAATAGAGCTTTTTTTTAAATAACCTCATTTATCTGTAAAGCTATAAAACACTTATACATTTTTATAATACCTAACTACTTTATGTCTAAAATATTAGATTTTTTAAATAGATCTTGTGACTTTAATTTCAATGAAGAATTAAGCCAAGCATGAAATTAGTTACTTTATCAACATTTTCAATTTAAAGGGAATAACTCATAATCTACAATTACTGAACTAAACAATTGTTTTGTTACTTCTATCATTTCCTCATGATATAAATTCACACCTAGAAAAACTATAGAAAAACTTACCCCCCACCTCCAGTGATGTAGTCGTAACCTCCCCCTTGCACCACACTGTACCCGTATCTTTCCCCCAGGGCCACAGGTTGCCTGTGGTTGTAACACGCCAGCAACGCCCTCAACCTGTCCAGGTTTATAATGGTGTCATCATCCGCGATCAAAACCCAGGCGGGGGATGACAGAGCTGTGGTGTCCACTATCCTCCTGATGATGCCTATAGTCTTCCCACAATGCCCTGCAAAAATATATTCATAAAATAATCAACACATGAAGTAGCTAACTAATTAACTATTGACTAAATTATTACATTTATACTACAAATACATTAATAAAATGTTTAGATTATTTTAATATTAGAACTAAAATTAAATGACAATCTCTAAAATAAAATGTCCTCTGCATTTTATTCTTCGACTAACATTTAGATTAAAAGAGACGGTTGTTGCTGTGTTTTTTTTTAAATCAATTATTTCTAAATACCAGATCTACAAAACTTAAAATTAAATAATTATAAATTTGAAAGCCCAAGTGTTATTTCCACAATAGATCTAAAAGAAAACATACTAAACAACATACCTTCTAAATAAAAGAGATCTAGGTTTATATTTGTATAATCTTCTAAAACTAAAGACTTCCAGAGTAAGTACTGACCTCTCTCTGTGTTTGGGATGCCCAGATCAGTGGTTGGTATCCTGCTGTCCTTGACATCACTGAAGTACTCAATAACCCCAGCTTGTTTCCCCCATGTGGCCTGCACTATGGGGACTGTAGACATGTTCCAACAGTGATTCTCACATGGTTTACATAACACAGGCACTAAATAATGGCTCAAATACCTTACAGCTATATTATAATAACTTATTTCTATGAAAATTTTTAACGTACATGTGAAAAAAGGTATAGGTGGGTTTATCTAAAACAAATTCTAAATGTTCTAAAGTAGTTCTAAACATTCAGCCTAAATCAAAGCCAAAATTATGTAACCCCCACTCCCCCCCCCTCATGCCCGCTCCTACACCCTCTAGAATTATTCTAAAAACCACCTACAGATGGGACGGAGTGGTCTAGCGGTAGAGAGCTGGACTGCTAACCCGTAAGTCTCGAGTTCGAATCCGGGTTCAAGTCAGCAGACCGTCCCTGAGTCCACCCAACTCTGATGGGTACCTAACTCACGTTAGGGAGAGTAAAGGCGGCTGGGCATAGTGCTGACCACACTATCTCTTTATATGCCGAGGTCACAGAAACAAGTGAACTCTACTTCACTTGCCCCATAGACCGTCAGGTTTGAAGGGAAACTTTACTTACCTACAGATGATACAGCTGACCATGACATAAACCACCTCATCAACCAACCTACACCACAAACCCCCAATTCACCTACACCTGCCACATTACACCCTACTCCCACCATAATCCCCCATAACACCTAAAGCTTACCACAGCTCCCAATAACCACACAACACTGCACTCCACCATAATTCACACCATGAAAAAACCACCAATGCAACAACACTACTACCACAAACCACACCAAGACAAACCACACCACCCCCACCTTTTACCTCTGGTCTCATGGAACTGCTGGCATGTTTTAACAGCAACGACCAGATCCTGTTTTTTTAACGGAACCCCACACTCTGGAAACTTCTGTGGTTGCCGTGTTACACAATGAGAACCTGAGCTTTTATCTGCCGAGCAAAACTCCTTGATGTTTGTCAGAGTTGTTCCTACTCCATTATCCCAAATAAACATGCTCAACTCATGCTTTGGGTCGATGGAGAAATCTGCTTTAAATTTACCCTTTTTAAATCTTTTAAATAAGCTGCAAAAAATAAAAATGTAAAATAATAATTATTATTGTTAATAATGTGATATTTTTTAAAATAAAGTAGAAACAAGATAGAATTTAACTAAAATAATTTTACTTAGAAAACTTACCTGACCACAAGTGCCCTACTCAAAACAAAACCAGCTCTAAAGTCGGGGTATGTAAATTTGGATGGGTCATCAGCAAAAGCAAAATGGTGGATGATGGTTGTTTGCTGGTCTCTAAGCTCTCTTCCAAGAAAATATTCCTGGAAAAAAATAAAAATAACAGATTTTTGAGTCCTGCTAACTGATTTTACTTTTATTGTCATTATAGCTGACACAATAATACCAAGTATAATTCAAACACAAGGATGTTATAAAACTGATACAATAATATGCCGAATACAACTCACATAAGATAAAAATATAACTAAGTAATAAAGACCTTTTACAACTAAAGCACAAGGAGCTATTGAAACTGATTTCTAATGCCTAATATTACCTGAGAGGGATCATACTGTTGCAGTAAGGATGAAAGCCCACCAATGTCAACTTGTGTATCCTCCTCACAAATAAAAACCCATGAGGTATTGGACTTTTTCAGCTTCTCTACCAATCTATAAAAAAGCAGGAGTATACCAACATATAACTATTATCAAAACTCATTTTGATTGTACTGAAATTGGTGGTGCATTTGGTCGAGACCTGTGCCTTGTGCAGTGTTTAAGCTTTCATATATAAATAGAGGCAAATATGGAAAGAAGTAACATTGTGATTCTGGCGCTATAAATGGACATTGAAAGGGCTGAGATATCTAAAGTGTGAGCACTGTGCTAAATTATACTGCTACACTGATGATTCAAACCTTAGATGAAATTCTACAAAAGGCTTTTGTAGCTATAGTGCTATAAATTATGAACAAGTAGACTGCAAATGTAAACATATATCTGAAAATATAAACCTATTTCAATAAAATGTGAATTGAAACTATATTTATAAAAACTTGGACAAGAAGGTAAAACTAACTTTCCCAATAGAGGAATCACAGTCCAGCTTCCATGCACATCAACAAAATCCTCATGAGTAAAAATAAGTTGAGGCCAATCAGCCTGTGTAGATGAAATTTAAAAATGTGGTGTTTGTTGGGTTTTTTTTAGGATAAGCTATGTAGACAAACATTGTGTCCATAAACTGATGTTTAGATAATTTATTTTACTAATATAAAAAATTCTAATAGATGATGGAGGGATGGTGAGTGAAATAGAAATGAGAGAGATCCACTAATTTTTTTTTTACCCCTTACCTTATCTAATTGTGTAAGCTGGTCCACAAATTGTTGTCTGAATAGTTTTGCCTGACTGACATGATATTCATTAGGCTGGGAGAGGACTATAAACAAAATACTTTTTGCATCTGAAATAAAGTTTCATAAGTCAATCTTAATTAATAAATCATGTATTATTATAATTAAAAATGTAGATGGATGTATATTTATTTCATAATGTAGGGTAAAAAATGTCCAAAAGGTAACAATTATTTATATACTCACCATATAAATGATTGACTGTCTTCTCTGTAGAATGACGAGATTCTGCATGTAGACAACCTGCAAGATGAGAAAAAAATGTCTGCAAGTTCAAGACTGATGATCTATGGCTCTACTGTTTTTAAAGACATTAGCCTGAGCCATCTTGTTTTCCCCTTCTAGTCTCTCTACATCATTTCTTCTCCAGAAGCAAACCCTTTTTAATTATACCATACATCTGTCCCTGCATTTTCAATCCATCTCAACCTAAGTAAGACTCGTCTTATGTGTGTAAGTTACATTGTGTACTATGTGATCTACCAGTCTGGCATACATAATGTAGTATATATGTAACTGATATCTTTGTATCCATCCAAACACACCAGCCCCATACTAACATCAATCAATTCAAAATAATGCAATAGATTTTATGAATTTGTTTATTTATATATGGTAAAAACATGTGTGTAATTATTTTTATGGCTGCCATTATTTTAAGTACTTTAAACACACAGTCTTCCCAAAATTAGGAGTTATTACATGAGCTCACTAGTGAAATACTTACCTGTATGTATGTGCTCTCTAGTAAAATGCTAGCCTATAAATGCTCTCTAGCAAAATGCTTATCTATATGTATTTGCTCTCCAGTAAAAAGCTTACCTATATGATTATATATATTTACTCTCTAGTAAAACGCTTACCTATATGTATGACTATAATACATGCAGCAAGTCCAAAATGTATCTTCATCATTCCTGACTTAACTGTGGATGATACATTTATTTTAATGTTTATGAACCATACAATAATTACACTAGGTTAAAATGAATTCTTGAATTAAAAAATTTAAGAAATAGTAAAAATACCTATAGATTATAATATAGGCCGATGCTAGCCGGAAAAAGATACACATGCGCATCGGAGAGAAACTACGACTTGCCTTCGCGGCGATGTTTTTCGATGGTACTGCGCATGCGTGTGTTTACAACCGCAGAACCCTAGCCCCAACCCTAATCCTATCCATAACCCTAATCCTAACCCTATCCCTGCCCTAACCCTATCCCTAAACCTAGCCATAGGTCACTGCGCATGCGCAGAGCTATCTTTTGCCAACTAGGTGGAGACGTTGGGGCGAAAAATCTTTTTCCGAGTAGTCACTTCGTATATAATATTACTATTGCTATAGAATATGCTACGTAATAATTATTGCTATAGGCCATATATAGGCCTATGGGGTCATCCATAAATGACGTCACGCTTTTTTTGACGATTTTTACCTCCCCCCCTCCCCTCCGTCACACTTCGTCACAAAAAGCCAGACCCCCCCCCCCCCAAAAATGACGTCACACTTCAACCTACAACCCCCCTCAAAATTGCAGTTGAATTTTTTTAAAACATTGATATTTTTCCAAAATCTTGTCTAAACTATTACAATTTATTAAAACAGTTATCTAAAACGCGAAATAACGTCTAAAATTAGTTTTCTAACATTGCTTTTTTATAATGCGAAAATGTGACGTCGCAACATCTGACCCCCCCCCCCCCCTTCCCCTCATCACACATCGTCACAAAATTACGGACCCCCCTCCCGCCTACGAGTGTGACGTCATTTATGGATGACCCCTATAGATAGAGTATAGAGTCCTACAGATTTAGATCTAGAATCAGTTCTACTCTAGAGTCACTGTGACTGTGTGGTGTGTAAGTGTATTGTGTGTAAGGAGAGTGTAAAATACTGAATATTATCATAATTTGCCTATGCTTTTTAATATTTACTTAAAATAGAAACTGAAATTATTAGTCTATCTATTGTCTTTATTCTAGTGTACTACACTAGTAATATACTAGTATTTAGTATAGTCAGTTTTTAATTTGAATCTACAGTAATCTACACACACACATACTGGTCACATACACTTAGAATACACTACTTGTACTTGTACTATAACTATACAGTGAATGTAATTACACACACACACACAGTCACAAGTGTGACAAGAGAATTTCACACTTGACTAGTGACGTGAAGCAGCGAATAAAATACGCTAAAATGGAGTTTTACCCAAATTCTACTAATTCTGGTCCTACCTTAACGTAGCACAGTACTTAAGATACAACACTCAGTATCTAGATCTATCTAGTATCTAGGGTATCTCTAGATTCTAGATCTAGTAGTTGAGTTTACATTGTTTGAGTCCATTTAAATGTCGGTACTACAATTTATCTAAAAATTACACAAAAACAAAAAAATGAGCATAATGTTTTTAATAATTATGTATAGATCTATAATTCTATATGCTGTGATAAACATGGTAAACGTTGAAATAGAGTATAGATCTATCCAAAAAAGCATTATAAAGTCTATTAGATCTAGTATACAGATCTAAGTTTACGGGTCTTCAAATATATCTCAAAGTATCAATAATGCGTTTTCGGTGTAAATAATTTGATTTTGATGCTTTATCTGCTTTGCCACGTCGGCAATTTTTAAATCGAATTTTTTAAATTTTGAAGCCCTTTCCTTTTTTCATTTTAACCTTCTGTTAAGAGCTTCTATCGTCTATATAATAAACTGTAGTGTATAATTATATTGTTTTAAATGAGATATTCTATACATTGCTCTGGTTTTAAATTTTGAGAGCTGTTCATTGACGTTTTTGTGATTAGACTGTATTTGTTTGCTACAATATTACATAGAAATCTAAATTATGTCGTCTAGGCCTACATAATCTCATTTTAAAATGCCAATAAATAAATAAAACAATACTTTTAAAATTGCAGACAAGCCCTTAGAAGATTTTTTTTAATTATCGAAAATAATTAGGTACGGATAATGTTCCGAGCAAATGGGACTTTTGAACATTATCTTCTTTATGCCACTAAAATGTTTAATTTTATCTGGCCTACTGTTACTATTTGTGTATTTTAAAACGGTGACTAAATCTTCAAAACAGCCTTCTTGAACAGTAAACACTAAACAGTAATGCAAAATCTGTGTTACGCCAATTATCCCCAAAATGACAAGATACAAAAAGAAATCAATAAAATTATCATCTAATTAGATTTATACATTATAGATTTAGTTAAGCTTATAGATCTAGTATAGACGAGATCTAACTTGCTAGACGTCTAGTTTCTAGTCTAGATCTTGGTCTGAGAAAGTGAAATTCGAAAATTAAAATAGCCCAGGCCAAAAATAAATTTTACTAAAAACCTACACTCTACTGAGTATAGAAAACTACACTACAGCTACAATCACTATTCTATTAGACATTAGAATCTAGTCACAGTACAGTGACAAGCACAAAAATTTGAATTTTCATCTCAGCTTACTAAGCTGAGCTTAGTAAAGTTTGTGTTCTGTCACCCCCAGTTCATGTGGAGGAAGTCGTCTATGATCTAGATCTAGTTTTTTTAGATTCTAAATTGAAAATGAAAACATCAAATTATATTGCTTCTTCAAGTAAAAGTAGTGACAGTGATTGCATTAATAATGTTCAAGCTCAGCCATATAAGACAAAGAAGCAACTGAAGACTGCTGATCAGAAAAATGACAACCAATCTCCCTCAACAAGCCCTTGTAAAGTGAATAGACAGAAAGTATATGATAAGCATAATTCAAGCATCCATGCTGGACGTGATGTTGGATCATTTAAACATAGAAAAGTGTCTAAGAAAGTGTATTCTAAGTGGCAGAAGATTCCTCAACCTTTACAAACAGAACTTATGACAATGTTGAATGATTCAATGGATCATTTTCTATTAGGATTTCAAAATCAAGAGCAGGACATTACATTTTCTGTTATAAAATCTCGGTAACATTTGTTTCAACCATTATGTATTATATTGGCTAGTTAACAGTTAGCCCTTGGCTTATGTAACATTTTGGTAAAAATTTAGATAAAACCATAAGATTTTCAGAGTGTCAGCCACCAATCAATGACACACATGCATTTTTTGCATGTTTTTGGTTGGTGTTTTATTACAAAATTAAAGTGTGTTTAATGTTAGGTTCCACAGTTTCATTTAGTATGCCTCTGCATACAATTACCTATAATTTTAAAATAATAAATTACTTTAAATGTACTTAGTGTCACACATGGTTCACATACTGTCTGGAAAAAGTGTGGAATTTAGAAATTTCAAACTCTAAAAAGTCTAGAAAGTGTAAAGTTTTTGGGCTGGATTTTTAAAAAGTCTGGAGTTGAGATTTAAAAAAAAAATTTCTCCATGAAGTCCATATTTTCAGATTAACAAAAAGGCCATTCTCTAGTGAATTTACCCAAATTTTTTTCCCAATGTGAGTAGGATTAGCGTGGTATGACATATGTGGCTGATTCACCAAAGAAACCTAATCACTCAGTTACTTTGTCATTGCAAGAGGGGGGATGGGGGCATTGTTAGACCTCAAGTATTTTAAATTGTTTAAGTAACAGCAACTGATTTCAAAGCTTATGTGAACTCAGTGACCCCAAGTACCTGCCAATGGTTCAAGATTCAAAATATTTTTTGCTTTTTCTAGTTCAGACTGAATCACAATGTTAACATTAAATAATTTGTGAATGTTTGTTTTTTTTTAAACTGATCCCTCCTAAAGCTCTTTGGTATTATTGCAAGATAATATGGATGTCAATAATAGTTTTATAAACATTTCCATTTTTATCAATTTTCCAACTTTTATCTCCATCTTTTTCTCAAGTAGCCTACAGTGTTACCGTTAATTTTAGGCATGGGTATGATCCTGGGTACTTTAATTGTTTAAATGCACCACCCGGTAGACCTACTTGCTTAACACATGACTGGTATGGCAATATAATCCTATGTACCTAGAGAAAATCAAAGTACATTTCTTACCTAACTTTTCCACCTAAAATATTAACAGAATAGTTTAGTAATAGTACTTTTATTTTCTACTAACCACAATTTTGACAAGAAAATTTTTTTTTGTGAGATCTGATAGCTTGAAATAGCACTGCTTGGTCAGCCAAGAGAGCATATGATTGAGCTAAGGAGGATCAATTTGCTGGGGACAGCAGTTTGTTCCTGGGTGGACAAGGCTTTGGAAGCAAATCCAGAAACAAAAAAGGCTGAAATCAGATTCATGTTGACAAATAAACACATAATACTTATTGTGTGGGGAAATCTCCTCTACAATAAAGAATAATGAAGATACCTGAAGCAGTATTGCTAGTAGAGAGAAATCTTTTTTTGTTAAATTTGAAACCAAAAACAACCAATGAAATTAAGTTCTTTGAGCCTTACTGATTACGATACTAAACCAAACAAGAGACTTTACCCTTGCTAATACCCTAACTCATATTTTTTTAATCTGACTTGACAAAGAAATGAAGATGATTATTTTGGTCTCCACTTGAATTTTATATGAACAGCATATTATTTATTTCTGAAATAATATTCTTTTGGATATTGAAACAGGATCCAGCAAAAACTAAAGAAAACCAAGATCCCTAAAGAGAAGGTGATTGATGCAAGTTTGTTGAGAACAACACAGGTAGCTTATGATATTAAAATTAGTGCTGAAATAAAACACAATATTTTAACAATAGACCTTTGCTTCTTAGTTCCTGCATAATACAAAAGACAATTTTTCAGTTTTTAAATTTGCCTTTGAACTTTTACTCTCTTTTACATTTATGTCCATCCCTAGCTACTTATTTCACATCTTTAGTGAGAAAATTATATATTTTGAGTAGGAGACAAGTTTATTACCAATAAGTTTTTTATCAATCCAATCAACAGGAAGTCCTTGCGTCAGAAGTAAACAGATTAGAGGAACTAGAGGAAAAGTTTGCATCAACTTTGGAGAAAGAGACTAGGTTATTTCGTAATTCATGCAATAGAAACCTAAATCATCGTGATCATATTTTGAGTATTTGAATTGAAATAAATCTTTTTAGCTAATACTAATATATTGAATGTACAGGTATTGTTATATTTAAACTTTCTTTTGTGATGTTTTAATTATTATGCATCAAACACAATAAGAACATAAAAAATTGGAGATTTTCATGTTTATAAGAATTAAAGGCATTATGAAATATTAAACTAGAAAGTATTGATTTATTTCAAAAATGAAAAGTTGCCAGATAGAACATATAATATCATTTTAACTGGATCTAGCAATCTAAAGTTGAAAGATGTCCTCAATGAAAATGAAAATGGTAACTGCATTGTCCTTGGGGTTAAATCAGTTTTTTTCCATTTTCATCTAATCCAAAAGTAGTTTTATTTTGATTGCATGATATATAGATCTTGTTGCCTTGCCCAAAATAACTTAATTTTTTTTATCACTGTTGTTCTAGAGAAGTTGAATGCTTGCAAGCTGAGGTGGATAAATTAAAACAAATTGCTTTAGATGAATGTAATGGAGAGGTAAGTTCCTGTTTACACACTAATCAGTTAAAGTTATTTTACTGACAATTTGCATTATATATTAAATGTGTTAAATTATTAAAGTTTTCGATAAGGAAATGGTAAATTTTTTAATTAACTTTGAAATTAAATGTTTTTGTTTTACTTTTTTCTTATTACAGCTCCACAGTTTGCTACGAAATATCTCCAAAAATAAATTATAGATAAGTTAGTAGGTTTCTCTGAAGTTTGGCCAGAATGTATCAAAATAAAAAAGGCGTGTTAACAAAAAAATTGCAATAAAAACACATCAAAAAGCAACTGATTTTATGCCTCTATCAGGTAGCACTAAAATACAGTTTTTAAAGCTAGAAGAATGTGTTTTTTTGTAGTGCTTCTTTCCTGAGCTTGTTGCCAGCAATTGAAGGTGTAGTGAGTTTGTTATTTTTCCTTATGGAATGTGACATGTTCAATAAGTGACATTATAATTTGTAAACGTGACATTTTTTTAATTAAATAAGTGCCACAAAAACTGTTGGTCCACTAACTTCATGTGTAACATCTTAAATACATTTAATAAACATTAAGATTGTCATATGTGCAAATACATTTTTATACATATTTATTTATTGTGTCAGTAATAGTATAATAAAAATAGAGGTCTACATGAATGATGATTTTGTTTTGTATTTGTCTATGTTGGTTAATTTGTTCTTAACAAAAAATCTATAATTAGAAAAATTTATAATAATTTAAGACACAAAAACAAAAACCAATCAGATGCTCAAATTAAATTTTTATTAAGGAGTTTCCAGTTATTAATTAATCTGACATAGTATTTTCAATTAATTTTAAGTAAAGCTCGAAACTTTATTTTCTAGCATTCACTTATGTAGTAATCTCTTACTTTTGGGTATTTTGATGAATCTTACAAAATCAAAATGTTAAAAAGATGAGTATTCAATGCAATTCCATTGCCCATCATAAAATACAAAAATATTTGAGCATGAATATTCAACTTGTACAATGTAAAAAATATACTGAACACTGGCTCTTTGTGTATGTTTTAAGCAATGTGACAATGAATAAAATTAGATAAATTCTGTCTTCAATGTATTTTCCAGAAAAACGTAGCAAATTATACCTCAATCAGGCCAAAAAAAAGTAAATCAAATTTTACAATTATTTAACAATAACAGCTGAAATATTTTGATTCTTTGAACTTCTGACTTTGCCAGCCATCCAGAAAATCAGCATTGCAACATAAAAGAACTGAACCAGCACATAGGCAGGAAATGTATGTACAACTATTTACATAAAAATTATTAAATTAAAGCTTGAAACAACTACCTTTAATAAACTCCACACAAGGGCAATTGGTCAGACAAGGTAATTTTGTAACACTTTTGTATCTTTTAAGCTCAGTGTCCTCCAATATTAAAGAGCTTAAGGAGTAAAGAAATAATTATTTCCAGTCAAAATATTTTAAGACCTCAAAAGGTCCAAACTTTTACTAAAAAGCCAATTTTTACTATTATACTATAATGACTTTAAAATAAAGTGTACATGTTCACATGTTTCACATACATAGAAATCACAAGTAAAATATGATAGTTCAGACAGCATCAGAGTCGCAGATATGTGTTGAATATTTTGTATTCTTTAAGATTCAGAGGTAAGAAAAAATCCTTTCTTTTTTATAAATCAGTCAGACAAAGACGTCATGAAAAAGAAAGAATATACAAGATCCAAATCAGATGGTGACCCACCACTAGAAGGCACCCTTTTGTAATCTGTTTATAAAATTACATATTCATTTGTAATTTAATCTATATGAAAATAAATATTCCTGTTTATTTGTTGGCACACATAAAACTTTATAAAAGTTTTCTAGACGATAAAAGTAAAATTTTCTTTTTTCTAACTTTCCATTTGTGTACTTTTAAAGAAAGTGTTATTACAATTAGCTGAACACTAATAAATAAACATGAACAATAAAATAAGCGGTTTTAATTAACTATGTAGTTAACCATTGTTACAATATTAAAAATGAAAAATAATTTTAACTAGAAAAAAAAGCTTTGCAATTATTTAAGATATGGTAATTTAAAATATTTAGGTATCATTAAGTATCACAAAACATTTTAAAATAAGAAACATCAGCAGGAAAAAACAGTAAATATTCTTGCAATAAGAACTATCACCTTATAGGCACTTAGCACTCAACATGTATAGCGCATTCATGTATTTTGTTTTGCCTTGCAAGAAAAGCTTTCAATTTTACAGCTTTTTAACACATTAATCTCAGGATTACTTTTAGTTTAAGTTGACTTTTTTTAACAGTAACATTTAAACAATATCAAACTTTTATTGCAACCGAAAAAAAAACAAGTACATGAGTTTTAGAAATAATATCCAAATACATGTAAACATCACAGAGTAATCGTGTACTACAAAATTTCCATTAAGGGATAAATAAATAATACAGTGTAATATAACATGAAATTTTCTTTATGAAGGCAAACATCTCTCTTCCCCAGGCAGTGTAAAACAATTTGAAATATGACCTTTAGATCATTTATACTTTTTTATCAAGTCAATGGCCTGAATAGGCATTACGTATATCTTGAACAGCATTAAAAAAAAAAGTATGGATTACTCTGCTAGTTAAGTACTTAGTTAAGGCTGGTGTTATTTATTCAACTTCTCAACCTGAGAGTATGGAGGTGGAGGGGTTTCATCCTGAGGGACACAGTTGACTACACTCTCATAGGGTGGAGGTCCAAAGTCCAGATAACCCTCAGAGGTAGCAATAAAAACCTGGCTACCGGCATCAGTATTGGAGTTGCGCATCTGGCCATGGAATGGGCCATTCAAATGGTGATGAAGGAACTGATCATGCTGAGCCATCACATGCAGCTTGTGGGATATCAACATGAGAAATGCACTGACGCCAATAAAAGAGTTGGAGACACAAACAAGAACAAAGCCCCAGAAGATTTCACCAGTTTTGTCTTGACAATAGTTCTGGATTTGTGTGGCGAAGATTATAAGACCAAAAGAGCCAAAAACAACTGAAAATGTAAAGATCATTTTAAATAATTAAAATAAGATCAATAATAGATGTTTTTACCAAATATATCATAGTTTCTAATTTAAAGCTATTCAGTTAATCATTTGTTTAACTTTTTTATTCTCCACGTTGCAATTTATAGAAATAAAACATGGTTTTTAATTTATTTAATATTTAATATAACTACAACCTACCTGAGACTATGGCTGATGTTTCCATATTTTTATTGAAGAAATCTGGCATTATTTGTGCCTTCACAATGCAATTGCAATATAACCCACTAATGCAGGCAGCAACAGCAAAAAACATTGCAATACACTCCAGTGCCCTGACAGCTTTCAACCATCCTAAAAGGGGAAAAACAAAAATAGTATGGTATTGAATCAGGATTTCTAAATTTTAGCAGGGTGATGACAGTACAAGTTCTATTAAGAGATACACGATTTATAAAGATCATTTTAGATACAAAAATATCCTTATTACATTAAGTGTATAAATTGTTAGAGGGAAGGTAAATACAGCAGGTAAAAACAATTTTGCTATCCTGTTATAAAAATAAAATTCCCTTCCCTTATTAGTGTATGATGCTTTTACTTATAAATTCATAGCCCTATAAAGTAAAGTTCAATGACAATATAAAAAAAATACACTAAAAATATAAATACACTGTTTACAGTTTAACAAATGAGAAGCTGTTTACCTATGTTGTCATCATTGCTTACAGTTAAGGCACAAACTCCCAGATCTTCAGTACACTTCTGCCACAACCCCATGCTTTCTGTCGCTTCATATTGCACAGCTTTAAAAATTGCCCATGATGGTGCACAAAATCCAACAATAAATGTTAAAGAACCAACTACAACTCCAATAAAGCCAACTTTATAAGTGAGTCCTCTTTCTCGCCAGACACCCATCTTGTTCTGAAAATAGAAATCAGTAATCATATTCATAATTAAATTTTTTTATAGAACTTAGACATATATCAGTGGCAGTTTTTTGCCTTATTGTCAATTACACTTTTCTTGTAAGATTTTTATTTTGAATTGAGTTAGCAGGGCTTTTAAAAAGGTTGCATCTATTCAGCCCCAGGTCCAAATAGCCACACCTGCAATTAGGACTTGGCATTGTTAAAAACTAATTGATTTCTATTGTTCTAAAACTACCATTTACTAAATGTCTAAAGAGATTGGAAATTACTAATTAGTAGTAGACTGCTTATTAGATTAGAAAGGAAAAAACTTAATAAGCCTAATGAAATGATATGTATTTTATGTAAATAATAAAGAATTAGGTAAAGATCAGTATTATAATATACGAGCCGACCCGCGGCATATCATACGCCACTATTTAGTTGTTTTTTTCTACTTTTCAGTAATTCATAATTTGTGAATTCTACAGTACCAACGCTGCCACTGAAAATATTTCTTTAAAACACTATAAGTAGCTAGTTAGGACGATAACCCCCCCTCCTCCCCTAAAGTAAACTCCACTTAGTTACCCCCCCCCCCCCCCCCCTATGTTTAAAATCGTTTCAAACTAAATTATCTGCCCCTAATAGTCGTCACTGAACCCGGCTCTGCTTGTAAACATTTAGCGTGAACCACAGCTCACCAGACCATGTAGGGGTGGGATGGTAGGGAGCGCGCTTACAGCTTGTTTTCTAGCGTCTCTAATAAGAGAATTATATATAATATATAATTATATATAGATAAATACATAAAGAAGGATGTTTAATTATTTTAAACCCTACGCGCCCTACACATACTAACTGTAACTACTCTACTAGACCAGTGAAGAAGTCCAAAATGGCTAGAATCTATTTTTATTTTAAAATTTAAATTAAATATTTTTCAGATCATGCCAGACAGTCAGAATTGAGAAAGTGAGACACAAAAACTGAAAAAGTCAAAAACTTAAAATTTTAAAATTACTAAAACTAAAACTGTTACACTCATACAGATGTTTAAGAAAACAAGGCAACAATTAATTCCATATCCAACACTACATCTATTTAACAAGTATTATTCTTCTGCGTCGTCGACTGATACTAACATAGTTATATCTTCTATCTTGACTACATCTAGATTCAGATCTAGACCTAGAATCTAGATTAGATCTAGGTGTTTTTGTTTACTATAAATAAGCATTAACTTCCGCAATAACAGTTACTCTAGTCACGTGACAATAGTATCCAACCAAAACTTGAATAAAAATGTGGCCAAGGTCTAGTTTGCAATTCTACGGGCAAGGCCTTCAGAACAATGTATTGTTACTCATACTGTTGTTAAATTTTAATGTGCCCCGTCTCATTAACTTAGCTGATAATGGATACATGAATTAATTTTGAAAAGAAAAATGAGACTACGGCAGATATTAATTTTACATTGTTTTTTCTAGTATGTTTTTAAATTTAAGGGTCAACTAGTTACAGAGTTTCTTCCAGGCATCTCTTCGGGGGGGCTTTGCCCCCCCGAAAAATTTTTACCGCCCCCCCCCCCCCCCGAACGAAATGAAATTTATATAATTTATATAGAAAATAAATACTTTTAACAGTGTCCGCCCCCCCCCCCCCCGAAGAAAGTTTACCGCCCCCCCCCCCCGAAAATTTCAAGTGCCCCCCCGGAGAAAAAAGTCTGGAAGAAACACTGACTAGTTATGATGACCACACAAAAAAAAAATGAGTTGATTGTGGGCTGTTCTAACCCTGTGTGTGGGGAGAGAGGTCTAATCGATATAGACTTATAATATAGATAGGCCCATGATTATGTATCACACCTCAGCCTACAACCCCCTTCAAAATTGCAGTTGAATTTTTTCAAACAGCTATTTTTCCAAAATCTTGTCTGAGCTCTGTCAAAATAGAGTATTTTAATCAATTGTTATTACAATTTATTAAAACAGTTTTTTAAAACGCAAAATAACGTCTAAAATTCGTTTTCTAACATTGCTTTTTTATAATGCGAAAGTGTGACGTCGCACCATCTGAACCCCCACTCCCCTCCCCCTCATCACACACCGTCACAAAATTACGGACCCCCCTCCCCCCTACGAGTGTGACGTCATTTATGGACGACCCCTAGTTGGTTATTTATGCAAGTCTTACACTCTACAATGAAACCTGTCGTAAGGTCACGGATCATGTTGATGGTAAATCACATGTCTCAAGAAAGGGGTCATCCATAAATGACGTCACGCTTTTTTGGACGATTTTTACCTCTCCCCTCTGTCACACGTCGTCACAAAAACCAGACCCCCCCCCCTAAAATGACGTCACACCTCAACCTACAACCCCCCCCCCCCCTCAAAGTTGCAGTTGAATTATTTTTAAAACATCGATATTTCTCTAAAATCTTGTCTGAACTCTGTCAAAATAGAGTATTTTAATCAATTCCTATTACCATTTATTAAAACAGTATTCTAAATCGCGAAATAACGTCTAAAATATTCGTTTTCTAGCATTGGTTTTTTTATAATGCAAAAGTGTGACTTCGCACCATCTGAACCCCCCCCCCCCCCTCATCACACACCGTCACAAAATTACAGACCCCCTCTCCCCGCTACGAGATGAATCAATGTAAAGTCACTGCTACAACTTAATTAATGTCTTACATATCAATTTTTCCCATCAAAAATAATCATCTGTGGCAAATCAGGTGTTTATCAAATTTATCCCAATACATTCTATTGTTCAGTATGGGGATAAATATTTCTGCATGAACTAGTTTGATTGTAGTAGTGAAACAGTTTCTGATGTACTGTATTGTAACATATATCTGGTGTGTTATATATGTGCCAGGCAGTACAATCAAGTTTATCTAAGGCAGCAACCGTTAGTCCCAAAACTACTGAATTATATTTTAGAAACAAAAAAAAAAGCATCTGTGAATGTTTAAATTTTTTATTTTCAATTATAAGCAACAGCACGAACCATTTTTATGAACATTATGTACAGGTGTCCTCATTTTAAAATAGTCAATTCAATTTCAAAATTGTTTTGTTGTTGATACTGGCTTTGCAATGTTTTTTTTAAGAAACTGATACAAGTTTTCATCTTTGTTACAACAAAATAGTTTGAACAGGAAAAAACTGTGCATAAAGGATATACAATTACCTATGAAAATATCAAAGTAACTACATTATATAAAAAAATTCCCTAACTGCTGAACATGTTTTTCTTTGACACAAGCAGTAATTGCAAAGGTTATCACAGACATACAAGATCAATGCAAGCTCATTAAAACTGAGCATATTCACAAGATACAAAGTTGGCAATAATATTTTTTTTAAATAAATGCTTTTACATGAGTTAAAATAAGTCAACATTTTAAAATTTAACATGTACATGGCCATTTTCTTGCTGCAATACATGATCAAGCTGTACAACTTATTTTACTAATAAGCATGTTAAGTTGGAGACTGTACAATAATAAAACAAATTGTTTAACATAAAGAAGTAATCTTTTAAAATAACGTCTTAGTTTTTTTTTACTTTAAATGTTAATGATCTGAATTGGCTATTTAAAAATAATTTCAACCACTTTTTATCAAACGTTTATATACACTGCAAAAAAAGGTATGTATTCACGCTGAGATTTTTAAAAAAAACAAGAACAACAACTCATGGTGGAAATAAATATTCTAATAAATCAAGGGTTGTAGTCCTTAGTTGACTACTGCATTAAAAATACGACAAATTATAATTGTGGTAACAAAAAAAACTTGAAAGTTTGCAGTTAAAAAAATTCCCTTTCATGATCATTAGTGATCAAATATAAACTTACACTCAAATGCCCAAAAGACAGTCAGATATGAAGGGTACTTTTTCCCTATTAATTTTTTAATCATATTATTTTTTTTTAAATTCAAGCACAATTAACTTGGGCATTCTCTTTTCTACCATGTAAAAAGACCTAGCTTACACAATATTCATTCTTGTTTCCTTATACAGAACAGGGACATGGTCTCTAACAGGACCTGCCAGAGATACAGGTGACAGAGGCTCTGACATCTCAGGAGTGGTAAAAATAGCACCAAACAAGGCTTGGGTTTTCCCCAAATCCATATTCTTCACAACAAACAGGTTGGGTGGTTTGTGGAGATAGCCTCTCCTATCCACAATCATAAGGCCCTTGGTGTGCTCTCCTTTCAGTTCAACCGTGCAGTAGACTTTTTCTTTCTCCAGAATGATGGTGGAGTCTATCACCATGGCAACGGCAAAAACTTCAGGGGTGATCATCCCTGACTTCGCCTGCTGTGTGAGCTCTTCTGGTGTGAAACACTCAATGAGAAAACTTGCAATGTCCGTGCCAGTATTTAACCAAGATATGCAATGCCTCTGATGAATTAAAGAAAAATTGTTTTTTTAAATTGGAAATAATAGGACAAAACTAACTAAATGAATAAAATACAAAAAAATTTGAGTGAAAAGGTTTTTGCAATATTTATACTTACAAATGGAATACAGTGTCTATGGCTTATCTCGTAAGGCAGGATGTATGCATTTTTTATCTCTTGTAACACAATATGTGCAGCCTCTGGGTCAAACATGAAGTTTTGTTCAGCACAGAGTGACAGATCACCTTGACCTAAATATAGAATCACTGGTACTGACTGTGTTTGTAAACTAATTATATAATGACTAGAGTACAACAATATGATATGGAGGATAGCTCAAATATATGGTATATAAAAGCCAAGGAAAATCATTTCAAAAATAAATGATCTACATTGCAATAACCCTGTTTATTAATTAATACTAATGGTTTGTTTTGTATTTGCAACTAATATCTTTTAATTATGTGGGCTTTTTAATAATCAAAAAAGGCTATTCTTGTAAATTCAAATGTCATCACTGTTTTTGATTGACTCATGTAATAAATAATGATACATTTTATCAACACTATAGTTTTAGAAAACTATTAAAGAAACATTCTACTAAGAAGAATAATCACAAGTTCTAATCACCTTCAATATTCCCTCCAATAATGTATAGCTCCTTTAAGTGAACAGCCACCATTGGATCAAGTCTCAATGCTAAGGCTAGATTGGTTAGGGGGCCGAGACAAATAAGAGTAATCTCTCCTGCAACATGGAATTAAACAGTATTTAATTTAAAAAGTTCATTTTATAGATTTCAAGAGTATTTTTCTTATTTGCCCTGATTAAATCAATACACACTTTCAAAAACAAGTTTTCAAGTTTAAAATACAGATATAATTTTACCAGGATTAATAGCAATGAAGAAAAATATGGCATTCCAGTATATGAGATTAAAATGAAAAAGAAGTGAAATATTTTACCAGGATTTTCATTAACACAACGAATGAGTGATGAGACAGAGTGCTCAGCTTGGATGTGTCCTTCAACCTTCCTTGACCAGGCCCCTCCTGGCAAATTCTCCTCTTTACCAGTCAGACCCAGTATAGATTTCTCGGCTCCTCTGCAAACATGGACCTGCTCATGTATAGAATAACATATGTAAGGCAACAGTTGGCAATACAAATATTTAAAGTTTATAAACTTTTATTTTTAAATTACTATTAACTATAATATCTATACACAATTTAGAGTATTATTATTTACTAAAAATTGTTTGATTATATTTTTCTTTTCAAACAATACCAAATTTACCACTAAACAAATTAAACTATGACAAATGAAGGGAAACTTGCATCTTCTCTGCCACAAGCGCGTAACACTCTAAGTGCATTTTCACAAGCATTGAGAACAGACACTCTTCCAGCAACACAGTTGATGGCCATTAATTCTATGTCTGGTCTTAGGGCTGCTAGTACAATGGCCTATTATGGTAGGACAACAAAAATATACAATTTTAAGAAGACTAATTATTTTAATACATGTCAAAGAAACTAATAATACAAATATACATAAAAATCTTTTTGTAATTTAACAATTTTAACACAGCTCAAGTTTTTTTCATGAAGAAAACAAAAAATTATCTTACATTTTATAATCATTATACCCATAAATTATTTGTTATTATTTAATTAGGCAAAGATAGAAATCAACTATCAAGCATAAACTTTTGAAAATAAATATCTCTGACAAATTCAGCTGTTTACCTGTGCAGCAGTAGGGCTGGAATCTACATCAATGATTACTCGTCTGCGTGCAACACCTATCCGCCTGGCCTTCATTGGGTAAGTTGAACTGAAACCAACATTAAATTTCCTTTTCTTCAAAGCGGGGGAAGCTTTCTGAAGTGGCTGAAGATGAAATAAACACCCTTCACTTTTATATTTAAAAAGCGATAGAGGCACATTGGTTGTTTTTCCTGTGAGCCCTTAATTCCACCAAAATTCAAAATAAGAAGAATGTTGTCATTTCAGACACTCTAGAATGTGACACTCTAATAGTGAGTTTGCATGATATTTATCTAATATAGTTGAGTCATATATCAATTATTTTATAAACCAAATGTACAACCACAAAAACTTATAACAATAATTTAGTCTAATTTAGTTCTGTTATATTTAAGGTGAGTTTAAGCAATAAATAACAATGACATACCACTGAAGGCCTAAAATCTTGATGATTTTTAATGTGTTTTTGCAGAGCTTTCTTTTTTTTGAAGACCTCTTTACACAGATGGCAGGAGAACAAAACATCAGGGTTGGTGCGAGACTCCTCAGGCTGAATGTGAACCACAGTTTCTATTTCACCCCCAGATATTTTGCCAGCCAGAAGATCATTCAAGGCATTAGCCACTTCCTGTTGATTTGATGAAACCTCCTGGAAAGTTATGAATAAAACATAAGATGTCACCTCCATCCAAACCATGAACAAGAAATAAATAAAAATTTAAACTTGACATAAAAATAAGTTTCTAAACAGAAGATTTTGAAGATTGAATATTTAAAGTTAGGAGATAAAACAGTTAAAATGATTTTTTTAAAGTTATTTACTGTGGCACACAGGTGTATATTAGCTTCGGTTTCATCAAACTCTTCAGCCTCTAATTCATCAGGGTCCCTTTTCACCACAGAAAATGGATTGTGTGTCTGCTGTCAAAGATTTAAAAATGAAAAATTAAAGTTATGTTAAACATTTTAGAAAATCATTTAATGCAGCACCAGTTAAGTGGGTATTTTTAATACATGGTAATGCATTGAAAATATGGGACGGCGTGTTCTGATGGTAGAGCATACGACTGCTAACCCAAAAGTCAAGTTTGAATCCTGGGTTTGTATCAGTAGAATGTCTGAGTCCACCCAGCTCTGATGAGTAACAAACTCACATTAGGGAAAGTAAAGGCAGCTAAGCATAGTGCTGACCACACTATCCTTCCATAGGCTGAGCCACAAAAACAGATGAATGTACTGAAAATGATAAAGAATCTACTAGATCGACACGGCTTGCTTATTTGAAATTTAAAAATGCATGTATATAAGCCACAGGTTTGACAATAACAACTAAATTATAGTAGCTTTAAATCTCTCGCTTACACCGGCTAATTTATCTGGACTGATCAAGTTATCCTGCATGGATGAACCTCGCTTCCTTGATGCATATGAATGAGTATTGGAACATTGTGGGCACATTTCAATAAATTTAATGACCAAAATACGAGGCACCAAAGCATACATTGCTTTGATCTGAAAATATAATTAAACAATTTTTATTTTTTTTAAAAAAAGAATTCTACCAGGATGAAAAGTTGAACCAGAATATTACAAAAAACAATGACATAATCACTGCTAGTTTGTTTCAAGGTTATATTATAAAATATAAGTTAAATAGGCCTATAAAATAAATAATATAAATGCATGTATCAAATGTATCTTTAAAAAAAAATTATAAATTGTACTGAATAAAAAGTTTTTAAAAAATATAATATAGATGTTAAAACTATGTACCATAGATTTATCTTTAACAATAATGATTAATACTGAAAAATATAACTATCTAAAAACTTACTGCACGAAAGGTCTGAGATTGCCCAACATGTCCATTTTCTGAGTGTGCAGCATAAATAATATCAAAGAATTCATCAATGCTTGCAACTCTTTTAAATAATGTCTGTAAAATAACAGAAAAAAATTGGAAAAGGTGGTTATTTTGTTATATGGATGGATACTGTAAAAGTACTATTCTTTTAAAATCTCTGAGGGTGACCTAGTAGGGTATGTGTCTAAAACAATTTTTTTATCCATTTTTAAAAAAGTTCATTCAAATTTGCCAAATTATTCATTATTCCAATTCATAGGGGTTAGTGTGAGAATAACAGCGTCCTTAACACATTTGCAAAACATGTTAAGTTGTGTGATGAATTTCACACATAATTAATCATAGTTAATGCCACAACAGGCTACTTCCACTGAATTAACTACATGTTTTGTTAGATCATACATTATGTATTTTTTTACACAGTTAAATAGCCGAGTAAATTTAATTACTGTTAATGGAGGCAATCATCATTAGTCTAAATACTAATGTCTTTCTGGTGAATAGCTTTAGCTGATGGTCAAAGCAACTATCTATCTTATTTACTTTTGAATTTAATGAGCCAAACCAGTTAAGATAAATAAAATTAATCATTTTTTAAACTCAAAAAAAAATAATTAAAGTACTATTCATTAATGAGCCTAAAGCAGCTTACAACCTCTACTTTTAGTTTGAAACTCAATTTTTGTCAACATCACAAAGGCAATTAAAGTTAAACTTGAAGTAGGCCTATTGAGTATATATAGTTATAGTATAGAGTATAGAATAGATCTAATAGACTAAGTCTAACTAAGTAGGCCTATAGATATACTAGATCTATATACAGACTAAATAGTAGAAGTAGGATGAAATTGTTATATTAAAATATTAGGCCCCTTAGTATAGTTAGGTCTATTACCAAAGTTTGGTAAAAATCTGTAACTAGACTATGATAATGATAGGTCTACTGGCACTGCCAGTGTAGAAAATCTATTTCATGTGGTGTGTTCATGCCGCTTTTATAATGTAAAGTGTAATTACTAATTAGTATTACTGTGGTGTAAGAGTAGTAAAGTGTAGTTTAAGTGTAGTGAGTCTTGGTTGTGTAATTGTCTACTCACTGGAATATAACTACCAACAAACACTAAGACTAAATGATAAATGTATTTTAAAAACCAAGCGCAATTGTGTGTGTGTGTGTGTGTGTGGAGGGGGGGGGGGTGTCAAAACAATATGTAGATTTATTTTAGATCTAGATCTAATTAAGAGTTGGGCCTACATCATTCGGATCGTTTCCTTTTGGTGGGAGTGCCAAAATATCTTCTCCATCTGCAGATTGGACGATTCGGAAACCTTTAGCTCGTACCCAGAAACGGAATCTTGCGCTCGGCTCTTCCCTGGAATTTCTTAAACATTTTAAAACCCTTTCTCTTTTCTTTGCATTTAAAGTGTAGCTGTTGTGAGACCCTGCACAATATTCACGCACAAAACTCGTAAACTGTATTTTGAAATTATGATCATTGTTTTCAGTTATATCGTCCTTATCCATGAAATAGAAATTTATTTAGAGAAATCAAATATGGCGTCGTTACCCACAGTGTGCAGTTTTGAACTAGCAAACGGCGCACTGCACCGCGCATTACAAGCGGAAGTTGTTGGATTTTGCTGGTTGCATCATCAGTGTGCTACTTTCGTTTCATTATCCATTCAACCCATTTCAAAGACACCCGCAGGATTTTGACCTCATTTGACCTACACTGTGGTTGAACTAGGACCGTGCTTTATCTTATCTGAAGTTTTTCACATGTCTGGGAGTTCTGAACGTAAGATAAAACTTTGAACTATTTTAAGATAGTGAATCTAAAACTATGAATTTTAAATGCGCCATAAAAAACTACTCGCAAAATCGTCACTTAAAAAACATCGACACGTTTGAACTAGATCTACTGATCTAGACTTTTACTTTAATAATTTAATAATAAATAAAAAGATGATTTATTACGACTTGTCACTTATGAGATAAGGTCCATCATAGACTCTAGGAGTGATAATAATAATAATAAAGTTACAAAGTACTCTCTAACGTCTAATGAAATATCACTTTAATATGCGGGCGCTAGATTCTAGATTAGTTAGATCTAGACTAGAATCTAGTCCCCTAGTGCTGTGTAGTGTGTAGAGCAGTAGCGTACGCGGGGGGGGGGGGGGGGGGGGGGGAGCAGGGGGAGCGGCCGCTCCCCCTCTGGCCATTTTCAGCAAAGTGGTGCCTTTTTGGAAGTTAAAAAAATATATTTGGTCGGCACATCTAGATCTATGTAAATCACACGATTTCTTTTCATGCAGCAATTAAGCATTAGTGTACTAGTCTAGTAGTGTCTACGTTTACAATAGGTATTAATAGCTGCATCAGTTTGCCATTCTAAAAATAACCATTACGATGCATTGCAATGTTTAAAAAACCTCTACGGTAGTACCACTTGGCAAGAGGGGTGTTAAGTTTAAGGCAACTGTATAATGTATTTGCTTACGAATAATTGAATTAGAAAATGTTATACATAAAACTTCACACATAATTACTTTATATATACAGTTTGAATCGTGTTAATTTAAAAAAAAAATTACAATACAGACACAAATACAACTGACGTGGCACCTCTATTTAAATTTACTTATGGTGGGGAAATTTTCACAAGGTCAAAAACGTCATCACGATGAAGTAGTAGTATTCTTACAGTTTGGGCAATAGTGATTACGATAACAAATTATATGAAACAGTTACAACCCACGTCCCCCATGGACCCCTCTGTAAAAAAAAATATTGTCATAATACCACTGCTACTTATTTAAATCTATTTCTGTAACATATATTTGTGTAATATATATTTGTGTAATATATATGTATGTTTAGAACAGTCATATAAAAACTGACGATATATTCACTCTGAGTTGGTTATCCCCCCCCCCCCCCCCCCCCCCCCTACACACCTCACCACCACAATTGTGTAGAGCGACATTATTGTCACACCTAGGTATACACTGGGTTGGATAATTGACCTAAAGTGAACCGACAGTGGTGAATGAAGTTGAACCCCCCCCCCCCCCCCAACCCACCCCGAATTGATCTGTTAAGTACATGTAGAAAAACGCGTAATGATGTACCAAAGTACCATGCCGCCAGAAAATTAGCTTTTTACCGTAAAACTCTGTGAATATTGTTTTTGCAATTAACAGTAAAAAGGTGTGTGATCAATACAGTGATCTAACCCATAGCTATCACTATGTTAAAAATGATCTTTAAAGAACACAAAGAAGCAGAAGTTATTTAAAAATATATGATCTGAACTAAAACACCGATATTTAGTTAAATGTAGGCTGTTATTCCAAATGTTTTACTATTTTATCGAAAAGCGTGGTTTTATACCAACTCTGATTTTAAAAACTTTCATTATGCTGTAATACTTTAGCATTTATGATGACGATATATTAAATTCTGATTATAGACAAAACATTTTGTAAACACGAATAGTGTTAATAGTGTTAAACAATGTCATTATATTCTAAAGTAATTATTTATCTGTTTTGACATTTATAATTAAATGCGTAGATATATACATATTTATATTAAGAGAGTGATTATTTCCCCTATTTCATTTGTCTTAAATAATTTCCCAGGAATTACTATGTAAGAAATTTTGTTACAAGAATTACAAAACAGATTGTGTTACGTTCATTGTTTTTGGTTGTAGTGTGTGTATATATATATTTTTTTGTTTAGATTGATACAATTTTTGTTTTGTCGGCCTACATTGGGTGCTTTTTCTTATTTCTTCAGAGTGCTAATTTCAATTTATTTTACATCATAGCGAAGTAATGACATACATCTAGTAATTTTATATATATATATATATATATATATATATATATATATATATATATATATATATATATATATATATATATATATATATATATATATATATATATATATATATAAATATATAAAATACACGTATATATAACGTGTAAAAAAAATTCGGCGCCTTTTTTGCTCTATTCGCTCCCCCTACAATGGAAACCTGGATACGCCTCTGGTGTAGAGTTTCAATTTCATTGACATTGACTGAGTTTATGGCTTTTAATTAATATATTATTATATTAGCAATTTATTAGGCCTAGGCTATACTATAATTAATAATTAAAATTATACTTAATAATTTTTTTTTATATCTATTATTAATTCATTAGGCCCTATCATCTAGAATAATCTAGATCTAGTAAAAACTGGTTTAATAATAAATATTATTAAATATAGTAAATAGCTAGGCCTATTTTTAATGTTAGGCCTAATTATTAATTTATTATTTTATTTAGGCCTCGGCTATATTTATATTTAATAGTAGGCCTATATTTAATATAATAATAATAAATAATATTGATGTTTTTTATGTTACCCTATAAAGTATAATTTATGCCTCTCAACACTATACTCTATAGACTATACTATACAACTAAAGCTTTACTAAACTTTGCTATAATGAGTTTGACAAGATTATATTATATATTATAGGCATAACTTTCTAATTAAATAATATAAATATAATAAATAACCTTTAAGGCTTAAGGGGGATCTAAGTTCTAATTAAGTGATTTAATTAAATTAATATAAATAAGTCAGTCTTCACTCTAAAACTTAAACCCTTTATGTAACCAAGCAATCTCAAAAGGACAACATTGTCAAATGGTATACAGTTGAATGCAAATAAGAAAGTCTCATTTTCATATCCCGGGCTCTGATAGGTACCTAACTGTGAGGGAAAGTAAAGGCAACTGGGCCAAGTGTTGAACACACTATTACTCCATTTCAGAATCACAGAAACAGATGGACTCTATTTCACCTGCCCCATGGACCATAAGGTTCAAAAGGGTAAATTCTCAATGGGTCTCAAATTTCTGAACCTTTCAACTTCAGTTCAATACCATAGGTTTAGATTATGTTATTTGATTTTGGTCTGTGAATGAGATAAAGCCCTATATCATATATGCCATAGTTGCTGCGCAAAGTGCTCAACCCATAGTTTAGAGTCTATAAAGATAAATAGTACACGGAAAACGAAAGGTCATCATCATGTCATGTTTGCCTGTCGTCCCTACTGGGACATAGGCCGCTGACAAGAGCTTTCCAGACGTCTCTGTCCAGGGCTAGTCTCTCCAACTGTCCCCAGGTGTATCCAATCTTCTTGGTGTCTTCTTCCAGGTCACGTCTCCAGGTCTTTCTTGGTCTGCCTCTCTTCCTCCTGCCTTGTGGATTCCAGGTGAGGGCCTGTCTTGTTATGCTGGATACAGGCTTCCTGAGTGTGTGGCCAATCCATTTCCATTTTCTCTGGAGGATCTCTACTTCCACTGGCAGTTGATTTGTCCGTTGCCATAGAACATCATTTCTGATGGTTTTAGGCCAGCGAATTCGCAGGATCTTTCTGAGACATGCGTTTATAAATGATTGTATTTTCTTCTTATTTATAGCAGTTATTCTCCATGTCTCAGCTCCATAGAGTAAAACAGGTTTTACTAGTGTGTTGAAGATCCGGATTTTTATTCTAAGGGTTAAATCTCCCGAACCCCAAACATTTTTTAGTTGGTTGAAGACTGCTCTTGCCTTACCCGTCCTTATTTTTATGTCTGCTTCTGTCCCACCCTGCTTATCAACAATACTTCCAAGGTAGGTGAATCTATCCACTTCTTCTAGGGCTTCTTCTGCCAGTGTTATAGGGTTGTTGTTTGATGCATTGACTTTGAGAACTTTACTTTTCCCTCTGTGGATGTTCAGACCCAGGCTTGTAGAAAAATTTGCAACCCTGTTGGTTTTATCCTGCATTTGCTGTTGTGTGTGAGAAAGGAGGGCCAGGTCGTCAGCAAAGTCCAGGTCATCCAGCTGGCTCCACAATGTCCACTGTATACCGTTTCGCGTTTTCTCTGTTGACATCTTCATAACCCAGTCTATGGCCAGTAGGAACAGGAATGGTGAAAGTAGGCAACCCTGCCTTACTCCGGTCCGTACTGGGAAGGCCTCTGTAGTCTGTTGGCCATGCACTACTCTACATTTGAGACCTTCATATGAAGACATAATAATGTTGACTATTTTCTGTGGCACCCCGTAGTGTCTCAACAATTTCCACATTGACTGCCTATCCAGGCTATCAAAGGCCTTCTCATAGTCTATGAAATTAATATAGAGAGATGAGTTCCACTCTTGGGTCTGTTCAATGATGATGCGCAGGGTAGCAATTTGGTCTATGCATGACCTTTCCTTCCTAAAGCCCGCCTGTTGATCTCGAAGCTGGGGATCTATGGCTTCCTTCATTCTGTTTAATAATATTCTGTTGAAGACTTTGCCTGGGATGGACAAAAGTGTTATCCCTCTATAGTTAGAGCATGCACTAAGATCGCCTTTCTTTGGAAGCTTTATGAGTAGTCCCTCCTTCCACTCCTCTGGTATTTGTTCATCTTCCCAGATTTTCTTGAAGAGTGTGTATAGTAGTGTGGTGCTAGTTTCTATATCTGCTGTCAGTGCTTCTGCCGGTATACCATCTATTCCTGGAGCCTTCCAATTTTTCAGCTGCTTTATAGCTCTATGTATCTCTTCTTTTGAAGGTGGGTTGCAGTCTATAGGGAGGTCACTTTCAGCTGGTGGTATGTCTTGCGTGCACTCTGGTGTTGGTCTATTCAGTAGTTCTTCAAAATGTTCTACCCATCTCTTCATCTGTCCTTCCGCATCAGGTATTGTCTTTCCATCTTTGGTTTTCACTGGCCTCTCTGGCTTACTGTACTTACCAGATATCTTCTTAATTGTATTGTACACGTCCCTAATATTACCATGGTACAGTGCTTCTTCCGCTTCTCTTGCCAGCAGTTCCAAATAGCTCCGTTTGTCTTTCCTTATGTGTTTCTTTACATTTTTGTTCGTTTCGGTGTATTCTTCCAGTGCTTTTAATTTCGTAGCCCGTGTGCGGCTGTTGTTTAATGTTGCCTTCTTTCTTTTTCTCTCTTCAATAATTTTCATGGTATCTGCTGATATCCATTCCTTCGCTTGTCTTTTGATAGGGCCTAGCACTTCTTCGCATGTTGATGTTAATATACTTTTAGTTTTTTCCCATGTTTCCTCTATCGTCTCTTCTTCTATTAGTTCTTGTAGTACCTGGAACCTATTGGACATATGAAGTTTAAATTCGTTGAGTTTAGATGGGTCCTTTAGCAGGCCTGTGTTGTACCTGTATTTCCTTTTGTTTTCCAACATGTTTTTCTTCAGCTTGAGTTTTACTTTAGCTACCAGTAGGTGATGGTCTGAAGCAACATCAGCTCCTCTCTTGACGCGTACATCCTGAAGTGATCTCCTGAACTTTTTTATGATACATATATGGTCTATCTGGTTTTCTGTAGATAGGTCGGGTGATACCCAAGTAGCTTTATGTATCCTTTTATGATGAAAGAGACTACCGCCAATGACTAAATTATTTGTGGCACACAAGTCAGCAAATCTTTCTCCGTTTTCGTTCATCTCACCTAAACCCTGCTGTCCCATACATTCTTCATATCCTCTGTTGTCGCTTCCAATCTTAGCATTGAAGTCGCCCATGAGTATAAGGATGTTTCTTCTTGGGCGGTTCTGGATAATGGTCATTAGCCTGTTGTAGAATTCGTCTTTGTCCTCTTCTTTGCTGTCATTTGTTGGGGCGTAGGCCTGTATTATGTCCATGTTTATTCGTCTTATTTTAGTTTTAAAGGTAGCTGTTATGATCCGCGGGCAGTGTGCCTCCCATCCGATGAGAGCCCTTTGTGCTTGATTTGATAGCATGAGTGCAACTCCTTGAGTATGTGGTGCATTTTCATCCTCATGACCTGAGTACAGCAGTAGCTCTCCTGATATCAGCCTTTTTTGTCCTGAGCCAGTCCACCTTGATTCGCTGACACCCAGGATAGCTATTTTATAGCGTCTCATTTCTGCTGCTACTTGGGTTGCTTTTCCAGCTTCGAACATCGTGCGGACATTCCAAGCTCCAATATTGATGGTGGTCCTAGTGGAAATAATGGTGGTCGACCTGGTGGTTTCCAATACATATTGGCTTTCACCACCCGGCTTCATAAATTCTCCATCGGGAGATCCATTTTTCCCCTGGTCCGAGCTGTCTTTGTTTCTCTCTGTCTGCGTTTCTGTAGCGGGTAATTTGTTTTACGAGATAAGGTTGCTGACCTTATGCTCAACCCCCAACCTGGAGGACCAGGGTGCTAGCTTTGGTCTGACCCCTACCCGCGCAGACCTTCCCAGCTTGGTTGAACCTGCCAGGAGTTAACACTCCCGCTGGTATAGCTCTGGGGGTCGTCAGGGTACGCAAGCTGCCAAGCCACGACAAGGCCCTAGCACCAGATGACAGAAAACGAAAGGTGACTGGACATTACTGCCACATGGCAAAAACTGTTGAAATGGCTTCACCAATGAATATTTGGCATTGAAAAATCAAGCTAATTTTAAATAATGACATGTATTGCTATTTTAAAATGTAAGTGTACTTATTAACTTTTATTTGTCATGTTTGAAATTTGTTATAGGTACAATCTAGTTTGTAGAAATGAACGTTGCCATCAGAAGTAAGTGTATTAAAAAAATATTTGTAGTACCTGTAGCCCACCATGTAACCTGGCTTGTGTAACAAGTGCATTTAATGTTGTTTAAAGATGTATCAAAACAACACTGACATCTGGCTTTGATAACAGTGAACTAAGTAGTGTGCATTTTAACTGAATTAATACAATTATCATGACTAGCATATTATTAATAAAGCTGGCTTATTAAAAGATAATATCTCACAATTTAGCTGTTTCAATAAAGTATATCAATTTTAAAAGAAATTAAATCTTTAAAAATAATTTGTATACTTAATCACTTACTGGTACTAGTATTAAGGAAGGTTTTTTTTTATATTTTCCAAAATCTCCATGTTAATCCTCTTCTCATACCTGAAATCTATCCTTCCCCTATAATTTGCTTGTTTTATTAATTTTTCTAACTTTAGTATGCTAGATTATTTATTTTTGGGATGGCTTTAGTATAAAGAATAAAAATGTATGTGAGAAAAATTTACTTTAAAAAAATACTATGGTATTTATTGTAGTACAACTAATTGTAGCACTCTTTCACTTTCGTTGAATTTGAATGACCTTAGCTTCATTAATGAAACTTTGTTGTCAATGGATGTTGGATGTACTATAAATATTGCTCTTGAATCAATAACATACAGCCTGAAAATGCTGAAATGTTTTTGGGTTTTTAGTTTTTTAGTTTTTATCATTAATTTATGGTTTAGTGTGTAGGTCAGAGTATTTGTGTTAACTGCTAGTGCTGTATCATTTATATTGACATGCTTTGATTTAGATGCTGATGTAGATGGTGTCATGTGATTTGTTTTTCTTATTAATTAATAAGAGCAGTAGGCCTAATATATTCTCAATCTGCAAAAGATTTTTATTAGTTGTATTATAACTAAAACAAATTTGCTCATGCTAAAAGCTTGTTTTAGGTTAATGTATTAAGATTTAAGATATATAAACCTGATTTATTTTTTAGATTTAAGCAACGCCTCCCCAGTCCTATCCTTTAAAATAACATTATAATAATTTAATGCATGATGGAACAGAATGCCACCACCTGCACTAACATTATATGCCCATTATCAATGCAACTAGAAATGGGTCACCTTGACCTAATTTTTTCATACCTACAAGGGTAAGGTATGGGAACCAAAGTTTCCTTGTTGTTATTGAACCCTGGTCCTGATATTAAGCCAAGATCGCTGCTTTCTTAAATATTTTAGATGCCTGTTTTCAAATTATACTCGAGCAAGATGATTACAACATTAACATTATTAAAATTACTAACCTCACGCATATATTATACTAAGTAACAAAATTCAGCTATGCAGCAGCACTCATTACATTGCTAGAAGTAAAATAGCATTGTATTGTGAAAATGAATGATGATGTGGGTTTTACATTCACCTTTTATATTGCTCTGTGGTATTTGAAAAATTTACTATGATGCATATAAATGCTAATAAATACCTTAATAAAAATATTTAATGACTTTAAATGTACACAAATCAGCCCAAAAGAAGGTAAGTAAAAGTATTTGCCATTACTAACTATAATCTGGCTGTTGTTTTTATGCATTTTTCTGATTATGCAGTTTATTTTTTGTTTTTATTTAAATTTTTAAAAATTCTTGAATGTAATCTTTATTTTTTATTTTTTTGTTGCACAAAGTAGCATTTTGAGAACACTTCACAGCTCATGTTTGAACAAAATTATTTGTACTGGATTTCAAGTTGTGATAAGTTAAAAAAAATCAAGATACATGAACTAATCTTATTATAGTAGTGGTGATATGCCTTAGGAAGACTTTGAACCCTGGTCAGACTTTGAATAAAAAGTTATTAGACTTTGATCTACCCTGAACTGTTTAAGAAAGACTTTGTACCATATAAGAGTTAATAATATAGCCTACACCTCTCTTTTTAAATTTCTTGCAACTAAGATGGTTTTTCAAAGACGCGTTTTTAGTATGTGAACTTTAATTTTAAGTGATAAGTGCTTATACCTATATATTTTAAACATTAAATCTTTTATAAGGTAAAAATAGATTATAAAATTTTGCTCTTATTTTGCTAGGTTTCCTTGCGGGCAAAACTGCCCTGATCACAGGATCT
Source organism: Physella acuta (assembly GCF_028476545.2). Taxonomy (NCBI): domain Eukaryota; kingdom Metazoa; phylum Mollusca; class Gastropoda; family Physidae; genus Physella; species Physella acuta. The sequence continues at coordinate 58,562 of NW_026732694.1, read as the reverse complement.
ACAAGTGGAATAGGAGAGGGTGTAGCACGTAGCCTTGCTGCCAAAGGAGCAAACATTATTTTCAATGGGTTTGGTGATGAAGCTGAGATCAACAAATTGGTTTCCTCTGTGCAAAAGTAAGTGATTTTATTTTTATGTGTTGAGGCTGCTATTGCCATTTTTCTATTACTGATTTAGTTGTTTTAAGTTCCTAAAAAAGAATAATATAATTTTTAAACAGTTCAGATTTTCTAAATTAAAAACTAGTTGGTTATACTTCGCATAACCTAACGACAGGGATGACTACCCCCATAGTATATTTTTTTAACAAATAGCATTAAAATGGACTTTTTTCATATATATATATTCTTTCTTAAAGAATAATACTTTTAACAAATAGCATTAAAATGCACTTTTTTCATATATATTCTTTCTTAAAGAATAATACTTTTCACATAATTTTTTAAACATAATAGAACCATGATTGTGTAAATTGTACCTTTTTTTTTACCATTATTAGTGTGGTAATTTTTAAAATCCACTTATAGTCATCACATTTAAAAAAATTATTCCCTCAATTATCAAAACTTTCAATGAATGATAATCTTCAATAGCCCAGCACATTTATGGGTTTAGGGGTAGTTCATATATTATAGAACTAAGAATTCCCGGCCGCTTTGATGTAGTGAGGCAAGTTTTGGGTGTGTTGTTTTATTTAGTGAGTAAGGTGGTGGTTGGTGTGTTGTATGACTAAATTCAGACTGCCAAACAACTAAGCTAAATTAACAACTAACTGAATGTAAATCACTAGATCAGAAAACAAAACTTAAAAAAGAAAAGAAAATCTGAATTTGATTATGATTGTCAAGTTTAAGAACCAAGGACAAGTGTAATATCTTAATTTAGTCGTCAAAATAAGAAAATTATGGATAAAATATAACTATAAGGCAACCCTTTAACTGTTCAACTTTTTATGTGTACCACCATTTATCTAAAGTATCTAGAAATATTTGTCTTAATATTTATTTAAATCCCTATTGAAAAAAAGCACTTAATATATATTTTCTAAAAAAACATTGGTTTAAATTATAAACTGACTACTAGCTATTATTAAATATTGTAAAATATGTTAATAAAAATCTTTTTACCTGTAATCCAGGGAGTACAAAGTTGACACCACCTTCATTGGAGGAGATTTATCCAAACAGGAGGATGTAAAAGCTTTACACCAGCAAGCAATCTCCAAATTTCCTGGTGGAATTGATATACTTGTCAATAATGCTGGTAACAAAAGATAGTCTATTTATTTAATTACTGTACTCCAAGTCAATCTTTAGCTTTGTATTTACATGCATTTAGGGTTCCCTCTTTACACAGCTACATTTTATATCCACTGTTATAGCTATATTAAATTATAATCAAATGTATAAAAGTTGTATGTAAATTTGCTGTCACTTTATTTTAAAATTACTACCACAAAGCCATGTTATATCAAATGTAAAAATATGTGTGTCAAGTCCTGATTTTCTCACCTAGGTTTTCAGCACGTGTCTCCAATTGAAAGCTTCCCCCTGGATGTCTACAGCAAGATGATTGGGGTCATGTTGATAGCGCCATTCCATCTCACACAACTCTGTCTGGGCAACATGAAACAAAAAGGTTTTTTATTGTTTGTTTTTATACTTTAATACTTGGTTAGGAGGGACAGTTTGAACTGTTTAATACAAGGAAAATACTAGTGTAAAAAAAAATATTTTATTGTATAATCTGAATTCAATGCTAAAATCTATATTTCCATGTCTTGCAGTGGGTGGGTGGTTCATTATTTATCAGGATATCTAGAACGAGGATATAATTAGTGGATAAATCAGATGCATTCCTTTTTTTATCTAAATATCTTGTTGATCTTAAAACGTAATTTTATTACTATTTAAAAAAAGAAAGTTGCAGGTGGTTTTATTTCACTGAAGTTAACAAAGTAAACAGATTTAGTCATGCCTGTAAAACGAATGCATTATGTATCACCTATCTTAAAGATAGTCAAATTTTATTTAAACTGTTAGTTGATTAATTACAAAAATACCCATGACTAATCAGTTATCTACAGGTCTTTTTATAAAAGCCCTGTGTATACATATTTATATGATGTGCATGTAATCGGTATTAGACGCTTCAAATTAATTGTGACATTGTGTTGCTTGGTGTCATGATAATTGTCTACTTCTCTAGGCTGGGGCAGAATTGTAAACATTGCATCAGCTCATGGCCATGTTGCCTCCCCTAACAAGACTGCTTATGTTTCTATTAAACATGGAATTATTGGTCTCACTAAGGTAATCCTTATGTAATGTTAATTTAGACATAAGCTTGGATTTCTGATGGTTACCATTGGTAGATATTTTGACTTGTTTATTGTTTAAGTGTTTTTAAGTTGTTAATGTATCAAGCTGTCACTTTCAGGCAGTGGCAATAGAATCAGCAGGAAGTGGGGTCACCTGTACAGCTGTGTGCCCTGGCTATGTGGAGACTCCATGTAAGCTGTTCCATGTTACACACTCTTGGGGACCAATAACTAAAATCGGGGGGGGGGGGGGGGGCAATTAAAAAGTATAATTTTGAAAAATCTCATAGGCAACAAACAAATGTCTTCAACTGTGTGAACAATCTTTTTAAAAAAAAAACGATTGGCTCATACAAACTCAAGATATTATAGCTGGTATCTGGAGTTGGCTTTAAAAGCTAACTGACCCTGATTTAATGCTATTCCAATTTACACATTTATTGCTAAATAAATTGCTCTGTAGTTGTTGTTTTTAATACAATGTAATACAGGTTACTGTAGTCTCGCTACTATAGTTTAAAAAGCAGTTGTTAATTTCACCAATTTATTACAGTGTTCGTCAAGCAAGCTGAAGCAATTGCTCAAAAGCAAGGAGTTTCATATGAGGAAGGAAAGGTACGAGTTAATTGCATTAACATTTCCACTTTTTAATACATTTCTACGTGACATTTAATTTAACTAGGGTTTTCTGTTTTGTTTTATATTTTCAAAAATTATTACTACTGAAAAACTTTTAATTTGATGTATTGTTGCCTTTAGGTTAATATTATAGAAAAATTAACATTTGTTTGAGCTCCTTACACAAACAAGGGAAATAATTCATGTGTAAAGCTCATGCAAATCGTCATCAGGTTATATTATGCTAATGGTGAATACAATCCAAGGTTGACATTAATTAAACCTAGATGTTCAGTCTGTTTTAGTATGTTAGTATTGATGAAAAGTCTTTAAACATTATTAAAGAATTCCAATTATGTTTACAAATTGTGTGTCACTAGCAGAGCTAAATTTAGTTTCTAAAACAATTTGATTTGCATACAATACAAAACTTTATCATATATTTAAATAACTTATAGTAAAAATGCAAATATCGGCCTACCGTTTGTATTATATTGCATGTTTTATTTTCTTCATCTATATTTTTAATTGGATTTTTTAACAACCCCTCGAAATGAAACATTACATTGTTGTTTCCCTTTTTCATTTTTAGAAACATATATTACGTGTCCATCCTTCTGGTACAGCAGTGCAAGTTGATGAGGTGAGTTTAAAGAAATAGTCCTGCCCAATTAACTATGGCGGTTTGTTTATTTTTTTATGGGTAAACTCGCTTGAATAAAAAATTATAGTATAAGCTACTCTAATGGAAGAATTAGTATTTGTTTATCTTACAATTTAATTTTTTTTTTTTGATGTATAAAGCAAAATAACTGTAGAAATCAAATGAATAAAACATTTTTGCTTAATATGGGTTTCCTCCCTTTTTAGGATTGTTTTTATTTTAAATATAAAATTAATTTTGTACTTTGGATTGTTTTAACGTTAACACAATGACAATTATTAAGAAATATTGTTTTTAATTAATTTGGTTGTGAATGATAAGACTGCAAAGTTGTCTTTTAAGTATGACAGTTGTTTTGAAGTAACTTATGTGGAAAGCAAAAATTTTTCTCTGAACAAGTTTTTATTTTACAGATTTCAGATTGTGTGGCCTTTTTGTGCTCCCCTGCTGCCAACCAGATGACCGGAACCTCCCTTATAGTGGACGGAGGATGGCTGGCCAATTAACCTCCCACCTGTAAATACCACATAGACAGCCGCAGATATACAAGTGGTGACTTAGCTGAGTGTCCATGGCTTTAATGTAATGAGAAACAGTAATAATAGTTAAGTGTTGATCAGCTTGTAATTATCCCAGATGTTAGACCACCAACATAAACAAAGTCTGTCTCATTCTCAAAAAAGGCAATTCTATATCATGTCATATAATTTAATTACTTATATCCATTGCCTATGAAAATCCAGATTATTACAACCAGTTGTGTTGATTTACTGACCATATTTTTTAAAAAAAAAACTAATAATGACACATAGCTGATCAGCTACATGTAGTTTATGACCCCTAGTTAGAAGGGGACCAAGATTAGCAATACTGCCTAGCATTCCCATAACATTAGGCTTCCAGCTCTAGCAGAGCCTGCTGCTGTTGTGATGGTGGTTTTTTTTGTGAATAGAACTTGTTGACTGGCTTTTAATTTTTTTAAACTGTCATTTTTGCATATATTTTTATTCACTTTTGTTATGGAACAAATATTTAAAACCTGACTCAATGTTGATCCAATTGTTAATTTTGAACAAGTTAAATTTTTAAGGTTAATTCATTATACAAAACTTTTGTTTTTTAAATTTTTGTTTTTATGTCCTTCAGTGAAGCAATATTTTGAACAACTTAATGATATTTGTTATTGTTTGCATGAAAAAGTGTTCTGTTTACTAACACTGGATAATGATATCGCATTGTTTACCTGAACAAATTAAAAACCTGAATTGTAATACCATCTTGTACATGAAACAATTATCTTCTTATAAAAAATTTGTTAACAATGTTGTGAATCAAAACTTGCTAGACCATTCTAGACAGTTGCAAATTTTACTCATATTTATAAACTGTAATTTGCTTGTACTAATTCAGTTTTTATTATACTTTTGTTTTATGTTGGTGCCATCAAGTAATCCTTATATAATCTTGTTTTATGACATACAGACTAGTTTATAAATGTATACAAACGTTATTTTATTTTTGTGACACAGGTGTCTTAAAGTCTTCTTAAGCTTGAAATTTCTTTGTTTCCTTTATTTCTAACTTTACTTTGACAATTAATTACATATATATTCCCGGTTTGATGAGTTTTAGTTTTACAATGTTTTATTGAATTCTTTTGTGTTATTGGATGCTCAAAATATAAATAAAATATAGTAATGCCTTGTTTTTATAGTGCTGATTGTTTTTTTAAGCAGACTTATTTATTATTATTGTTGTTCTTGGTATATGAGTAGTGTTAATATCACTATACTACTAGATCTATACTCTTATGTCTTATATATAGATTCTACTATACTATATTGTGTACTTTGTTCATTAATAATTAATATAGATCTAGGCCTACTCAATATAATATACTGGTTTGGTTTCTTCATTCATATGCAGAAACTAAAGTATTTGATATAAAATAATAAGTACAAACCTTAAATCTTATATGAATTTCCAACACACTAGTTCTAGACTATTCATGTGACACTACTTGGACTTGCTACAGTATTATAATTACGGCACTGTTAGTGCTAGCACTCCTCTAGTTATGTAAGCAAGTAGCACTAACCTTGAGGTGCAGTACACCTAAGCCAATGGTAACGTGGGCCAACCCATTTCTTGTCGGCAGCATCCTGTCTGTGACACAATTAATTAATTTTAATTAAATCTAGGTCTAGCTACTTCAACTTAGCTAGACTAATCAAAGATTTGTTAACTGTTGCTTTTGAACGATGAGATAGCAAGTTATTTTCTCTGCCATTATATAAACTGTTATTGGAGTGAACAAGTCTACTAATCGCATGCTCCAGCATTGGTGATAAAATCCACAAGAATAGCATTGCCATGCCAGCCTTTCATGCACACATTGTTTACACAATCGTGGTTTAATTGTTGCAGCGGTGAAGGAGAACGGGAGCTATCTGTTACAGAGTTCAAGGTTCGGCTTTCTCGGTGATATCCTTGACCTTTAGCTACTGATAAACTATGCTCAGCTATGTGTTTCTTCAAACAATATAAAAGTTACAAACGGTGAACTATCGTTGTTTGACCTTGAGACCCGGACCCTTCACCCACCGAAGCTTATGAGTTATGGTTTTTGTAGTGTTTTTTTGTGTGGTCGATATTTGTCCTGCTTTTTTTTTGGAGGGGAGGGGGTGCGATGTTTATATATATATAAGATTCGTGGCTGGTGATTTAAAGGAGAAAATGAGTGGGCCAATGTAACAGATGGATTCCTTTTTTTTAAATGAAAAAATTCTATGCCACGAAAGTCTGAAGGGGGGGGGGTGCAAATCGAAATTCTGAGTGTGACCGGGGGGGGGTGCAAATTGAAAGTTTGTCCCCGGGCGCCGGGAAGGGTCGCTACGCCTCTGCGTTGAGTTAGATTTAACATTTTAAGTATCTACATTAATAATTTATATTATTTTTTTAATCGTGTTCTTAAAAAAATGTAGTATATATATATTTATATTTTTATGAATATTTAAAATAATTTAGATCCAGATCTAGATTTAGATCTACCAGTTCTAGATCTAGATCTAATAACTAATATTTCTAATAAGTAGGTCTAAAACCTCCTCCTACGGCATTTTAAAGTACAAAACTTAATTTACATTGGAATAACTTTCTTCACGGAGTTAACCCTCTACTAGATCTAGATCATCTAGATCTAGATCTAGTACTAGGCCTAATACAGAAAAAAAATGCGAATAAATGCGAAAGAATAGATCTTTTTGTTAACAAGATTACAAAAATAGAGTAGATCTATGAAAAGAATGATCTATCAAAATCTAAACAAATTCGAAAGGCAGAATTATGAATTAAGTGTAACTGTAAACTGTAACTTGTAAATTGTAAGGATTTTCGGCTGTCGCTAAGCTAACTTAAATAATTAATATAATTAGGAATGGAAGCTTCACAGACAATAATAGCCAACGATTCCATAACGTCAGATAAAATATTACGACCTTACAGTTTTCTAAGAAATATTCATATCCCACGAACAGTGCTGGTAGGTAACAGACTAACGCTACAGTATTACTATTACGGTACTGTTAGTGCTAGCCCTCCTCTACTAGTTAGCCTATGTAAGCAAGTAGATATAGCGCTAACCTTGAGGTGCAGTACACCTAAGCCAATGGTAGCGTGGGCTAACAGACTAACAGTACCTAACACTCTACTATTTATAATTAGTTAATTAGTAGGCCCTACTTAGTTAACTTAGTAGGCCTATAATTAACTTAATAACAAACACCAACTGTGACTAACAAAATAGGCATTTTATTATAAAATATATCATCAGAGAGGTACAGAAACCCAAAAACATGATAAGAATTTCATAGGTGCCTTCATTAATCATTTCATTAAGTAACAGTGCAGACACCAACCACAAAGATGAGCATCTATTTCACTTTTATCTATAATCTATCTAGTTATTTATCACAGACTGTTCTTGTTTGTTTTAAACAATTTGTTTTTCTAAAAAAACACCACTGTTCTAAAAATGCTCATCGGGGGAGCGGCCAGTCCTCCTGTCCCTCTTTGGATATACCATTGGTGGCACAGCATACTTTCTGATCATCACCCTCATTACACACACTTTGTTGCAAGTCCAATCCCACCACTAAGGATTAGACATCACAACCCCAAACTAAAGAACTCTACCAAGATTCTAGATCTATATTGTTTGATTTTTAGTCACTGCCACTTAATATTAATAATTTTATGAATGTAACAATATTAATAGCGCTCTGCTATTGCTGGCAATTTCTAATTGTACTATTTTATTTTTTTAACATAGGTTATAGCGTCTGAACAGTGCCTGTCTGTTCCACAGGATTTAAAGACATTTACTGAAGGTGATAATGGGGTTCATGTGTAAGTAAAATAATACTATTATTATTATTTGGTGGCCATAAACAGCAATCTAATTTATCCCCTTATTATATTTTTGAGGCAGAGAAAATAGTTTGACAGCTTTTGATGCAATCGAGTATAAAAAGATTTTAATAATTTAAATAATTATGATTGATTAGGCCTAATTAGTAAATATTTAAAATGACAACATAATCATACACTGTGTAAGATGAAGAAGCAGCACAAAGGGAAAACCATGACTTCAACATATTGCTTGATAATGAAGACATTTATAGTTTGACTGATGAAATTCTCAACAATTTATATAGTTTAAGACAGTTGCATAAAAAAGAATGCTTAATTATTAACACAAAAATTAAAATATATAAAGTGTTAATAACATTGTTCTTTTAGTTAAAATAAAATCAGTTGTCATATTAATTGTGCCAAAGACATAAATTATAATTATCTATATTTTATCATTTCAGCTATTACACGAAGAAACTACCATTGTCGAACAACATTAATCTCCCTATAGAAAGCATTGTCCTGGTTTACAAAATTTTTGATAGAGACAGGTAATATTAGTGCCAACTACAACACTTTGTTGTCAATACTTATTTCTTGCAAGGTTTATAATTTTATTGATAAAGATATTGGCACATGTGTCTACATGATGTTAATTTGATATCACATAATTGTTATAGCCAAATGTATCTTTCAGCTTAAAAGCTATCAAAGACAGTTTACCTTATATTGATGTACGCTATCTTGTGGGAAAATGTTTTATATTGGTAACATCAGGTAATATTTCATTTGTGTGTGAATTCTAAGTTACTGTTTCACATCTGGAAAAAGTATGATAAGCTGTGTGCAAGCAATATCCACTGAACTAAAATTATCAACACTCAATTTCACCTTTACTGTTTGATTTATTAAACACATTTTGTGAATGAAGAGTCTGGAGCATAAATGGTAACTCCAAACTGGCATAGATTACCATTGCCAGTTGAAGCTGTAATAAGTTGATCAATAACATACCTGCCTGGTTGTTAGCTGGTACTTTTTTAAAACTTTTTGTTGTATTATCAGAATTACTAGAATTTAATACTATCTTAAGTATAGCTAGTTACATTTTTTTTAAAATAACATCACTATAAAAGTAATACTGTTTATATTGTACTTGAACAGATAAAGAATTTTGCAGTGGTGATACTGAGGAAATTGAAAATTTTGCAAGCTCTTATCACTTGCCTATTCACTTTGTTTCTAAAACACAGGTAACTTTTTAAAAATGTTTATCTTCTTTGATTTTTATATGTATTTGTTAGAACTTGAAATGACTGCCGAAGTTGTTTTTTTTAAAAAGGATGCTGGCAGTGATGGTAAACCTCGTCTCCAGATCCCTTCCAACTTAATGGCCATTTATTGTCCACCTGTGGGGAGCGATGTCAACAGCTTGATTATTAATGCTACTATTGCCAGGAGTTCTCAGTGGGTCAAAGATGGTGGAAATACACAACTAACCTGAACTTCTGACTATATATTTTATGTGACTTGAATGTTTTCTTGACTTGAAATACATGCAGATAAATGTTTTTTGTATCATTTCATGTAGGCCTATATGACTTAAGGAATTTAAAGTTTTAACTAATATCCAGTCTGGGTACATGAATCTGTTATAACCAGAACACTACTGATACACAAAACAATAAAAATGCTGTAAATAAGTGCTAATTTATTACAAATTTACAATGTATTTACAAAAGATTGATCACAATATTATTACAGTTGCCCTTCACACCGGACTGATGTTTCAGAATTATTTCACTACATCCTATTCAAGAACCATAACCATTTAACTTCAAATTTAATGTGATGTGTTTTTATTTTTTGGTTTAGGTTAATTTTAGTTTTAGAATTTGAACACATCTGTCCCATAGAAATAAAAGTAATGGTCTTGAATATAACCACTTACATGAAATGCAACTACATTTTTATTCATTAAAGTTAACTTACAGTAATAATAGACTTGAATATACAAATAGTCATTCATATAAACTGTTACATCATTTCAGTTTCCTTGTAATTCTACTAAACATGTCTAAAACTAAAACAAAAACGTACAGTTTAAAAATGACTAAAAATATGTATAACAAAATAAAAGTTAAAGGATACATCTGCACACAACAAATGATCAGTGGGCTATAAAAATTAGATCTGAGACAATTTTTTATGCAATGATGTGGTAGAAATATATAGCTAAAAGTACTAGCTAGAAAAACTTAACTTGAAACTTTGTCACAGAATACAATCAGCCCTACGGTTGCCTCATTAATGCAATTCTGTGACTGGCTATCCTCACACACAAGGGAGATTATTTTGAGTCACATCTTAAAATAACAAGTCTAGGCTCAGAATTTTTTTACATAAATTAAAAAGGCTAAATAATGTTAATGTGGTTAGTTTAGCTGGTATATCTTGTCTCTGGAAAATATTCCCCATTATCGTCTGTGTTTTCTAGGTCTGAAAATTGCTGCAAATGATATTTTGTAACCTGCAACAGAAATAAAGTTTATTTTGAACTGTTTTTATTTTACTCATTTGTTACCTAAAATCTAGCCGAAAATGCTATTTTATAGAAAAAAAGATATCTACAGTGAAAAGCTTACCTGATAATTGACCATAGATCGAATGGCAAAATATCCAGTGAAGACTTCCAATATTACCATTATCACCATGACTATATGTAACGCTCGTTCTAGAGGAAGAACCCTAGCATTGTCATTCACTAAAAGAAGAAGAATCAGGGGAGTTGTCAGGAGTAGTGTCAACAGCCAGCTGCCTGCAAGTTCTGGTACCTGTAAAATAGATGACCAAAAAATTGTAGCCAATGAAAAAAGTCCTTATAAAATTCTATGCATTTTAAAAAAAACTTATAGATAAATGTAGTCAAAAACCTAACTCTTGGCAGTTATCAGGCACATTATAATTACCCTTTCCATGAGGTTTCCTAGGTAACCCAGATAGAGACGGACAACTTCAATAATGAAGTATACAATGTAAACAGCTACAAGAACAATTCTGTACAATTCATCAAGCTTTTGCCACTAAAAGGTGTAGTTGAAAAAAAATAAGGTTATAATTTTCTTTCAAGGTGTGAGATTCATTTTGTACTTTACAAGTCCAACTTTTTAAATTCTTATTTGAACAATCAACAAAGATGTATTTATAAAAATGTGCTTACCTTTAAATCTAATATTACTAAGCTGCCAATGTACCAAAAAGGAAAATAAAAACAATTGAAGTACAGCAACATCTGCAGTGGAAGATTGGTGACATATGCATGGGCTAAAATTTGAGAAAAATAAAACAAAATTAGTACACACTAGCATAGGCATTAAATTTAATTATCAAGCTCCAGGTGATATTTATCAAACATCTAGATCTATACCTTGCCATTAAGTAAGCATGTTTAAAGAAATCATAATTCTGCCCTATAATGGATTATAAATATAACATGAGTGTCGAGTGGCTGGATATTAAATTAAACAAGTTAATTAAAAAGTCTAGTGACAATTTTAGCGCAATTTCCTTATGTACGCGTCATCACGTTCAATAGATGCATCATCACGTTCCATGGCTGCGCCATCACGTTCAGTAGGCGCGCAATGGTTTTTAGTCATATAACTCTATTGTTTTTAAAAAATGTGAAAAAATGATTAGGCCTAGCGAAACAAAACCTTGTAATTGTAACTCCCTATCACTCTCATATAAATTATAAATAAATTAATAGGGTACAAAAATAACATTTGAATTAATAAGTAAATAAGTAATAAAAAAAATAAACTTATAGCAAGATCTAAAAGATAGCAAAAAATAGATATCTATATATTGCTATATAGTACTGTAGTGCATTATGTATAATGTAAGTTTAAAAAAAAATTTGTGACCGAACGAAAGGATATTTTTGAAAACTTTCTTCGGCAATATTGTTCTAAATTATGGCAGGAATCGATTGGTAAATGTTTCAAATCGCTAAGTGGTCTGGTTGCCGAGATATGGGCCAAAAACTGCATTTTTTCGAGGTTTTTTGGCTTTTCTGGGAAATCCAGGAAGGAATTCCGGGAATTTTTTGGCCCACTATCATCGTCGGAACTTTGTTAACATATTTGCTTTTGGAACTAGTCCTCGATATTGCTTCGTTGAGAAGGAGATACGACTTAAAGCTGCGAACACACATCCATTCCCAGAAAAGACGAGTTAATAAACGCAATTCTCCAGAATGGAAATTGCGCTAAAAAGTAAAGATTCCTCTTTAGACATGGCGATCCATTGGGCCGACGAAAATAATTACTTTATAAATTCAATTCATATTAGTCTAACTAAAAATTTATGATGAATACATTAGGTAAGAATAAGTACTGTCTGATGAGTACTGACACTAGATATTTTTAGATAACTAGATACTTAGATAGTCAATATTCAATAATTTAATTATAACATTTAAAATGGTCTGCATTCATATTCATTATTCAACATAAAAATAATAAATAGCAGTGTTAGTAAATTCGAGAAATTCAGAATTCTTTTTGTTTAAAATATTTAGATTATACAATGATACGCGGTTGTCATGCAAGGACTTGCTAATTTAATTTTTTCTTATGCTGGACTCAGCTTGAAATTTTGTCTTTAGTTTGAGTTGAGTTGGTTAGGAATTTAGGGGTTAAATGCAACAGAATATAATCTAGACAAATCATTATTTTATGTTTTACTTTTCCGAATGATTTGTTGTCTTAATTCATCTTTTCCTTTATTTACTGGAAACAAAAGATCAGTCACTGAAGTCATAGTTCGCCTAAAAGTAGCATCCATTCTTGTTAGTGTGGTATCCATTTTGCATCACGTGATGTCAACAAAAGAGCCGTAGCACTTGTTTTCTAAAATTTAAATTATTTCAATTACCTCCCTTACAACATTTTTTTTTAAATAAAAAAATAAAATAAGCTTTTGTATTATTGTGTATTAGATCTAATCAATTAGTCCCTTTAAATATATAATCATGGAGCAGTATTTAAATAAATAACTAAAGAAAAGCGTGTGTCGATATATTATTTATTAGCGTACCCGTCCCCATAGTTCAGAACAAGGAATCCAGAAAAAAAAATAAAAGCTTGTAAAAATGGAACTGATCAAGATTATAATACATTTTCTTAACCACATTTCGATGTGTTACAATCGCCTCTGTCTCTAACTGAACGCAACAATTAGGTTGTTAGGCAAGCACAATGATTTTTTAAATACTGCACATGGAAGCTCCCGATTGTTTGTGTGGACCTCATTTTCTCTTCTAAACTAGGCTATGAACTAGCTAATTCACGTAGGGATTGAATCGATTGCTCTTTAGAAGCTTAGCTAAATTTGCTATTACTCATTACAGGTCCTTGGGGTGGGATAATCTATAGGTTATAGGTTCTTTTAGCCATGACCACCCCAACCCCCTCCACCAGTGTTTCTTTCAGACATTTTCTCTGGAGGGGAGGGAGCGACTTCGTGGGGACGTGCTCTGGGCGCACAGCCCACTCATCGAAGATTTACCTGAAAAAAATATGTATATTAACTGCATTCGACAATTTGGGCGAAGATGTTAGGTTAAATCGTACTAACAACAAGTGTTAAAGGTTCATATTTAAAATGCAAATTCTTTGGATGGTCCGTAGCAACGATACCATGCATTTTTAAGGATAACTTGATCTCCATAGACCTAAATTCTAAATGGCCTAAATATCAAGAACTACTCAACGTGGATAACCGGAAACCACAAAGATAAAAAAATCTCGTGACTTCAATTAATTCCCAGATTTTCGGTATTGTCAATGACTTTGTAACAAGAGACTACGTTGATTAGTTGCTAGGAAGAGCACTTAATATTCCAATACAAAATTATGTTGGTGTTTCATTTTTTAAACCAGCACAGAAATGTATCCAGGGTTTCTTTTGAGCATCTCTTCGGGGACAATGCCCACTCCCCATCCCATAAGTATGTCCACCATCCCCACCACCTGACGAAACAATTAAAAAATAATAAACTTATAGAAAATATATTATACGAGCCGGCCCGCGGCATAACATACGCCGCTATTTAGTTGTTTCTAATTTTCAATAATTCATAATTTGTGAATTCGACAGTACCAACGCTGACACTGAAAATATTTCTTTAAAACACTATAAGTAGCTCGTTAAGGACCATAACCCCCCCCCCCCCCTTTCCTTCCCCCTCCCCCCCCCCTACGTTTAAAATCGTTGGCTCTGCTTGTAAACATTTAGAGTGAACACAGCTCACTAAAACCATGTAGGGGTGGGGAGGTAGGGAGAGCGTTTGCAGCTTGTTTTCTAACGGCTCGAAGAAGAGAATTATATATATAGATATCCCCATTTTTACTATTGTCAGTGTGTCGTCCCCCCCCCCCCTTTACCCCTTCCTGAGAAAAGTGGAAAAGAAAACTTGCATGTATAAACAAATTACTGATTTATAATTAATTTGGTTTACATTGTTCATTTTAAACATTCATGTTTCTAAATTCTATGGTAACAATAATTACTATCCGTAATTTAGTAATAGGGTAAAATTAAAATAGGTTATATATCTCTCTGGCTAAGATTATAGCGTATGTTTAAGGGATTAGCAAAATCCTGCTATCTGTGAAAGCAGCTTTGTAAATATGCGAGTACTGTACATGGATAAGAAGAAGACTTTCTAATTTTAGCCTTGAGGTTTGAACTGTAAACGACACAGCTTATTGCGTAGTCTTTGATTAGTGAGACCCACTTGTACTAAGTATAGCTAGTGTCGCCGATCACTATACACTTCAGACCAGAGGCGTAGGTAGAGGGGGCAACCTTGATTGAAGACTACCTTTCCGTACATCAATTGTCGCCTTTTTGGAAAATGTATACAATCGATCTGTCAGCGTTTACAAAAACTTAATGAAGGCGTCTATCATTGCTTCGAGGCTGGTGATTTTATTTCCTAATTGGTTAACGAAGACGCTCATTTTTATGTCGGCGTCTGTAACTCCCTACCCCCACCCCCGGCCGTTTTGCTAATGAGAGTTTTCTTGATGTCAACTGCCGAACTCCCTGATGGTTAAAGAAGAAAACGTCGTCTTTGGGGACTGCTACTACACCTCCTACTTAATTAACCCTTTATCTACTGACGGTACTTATAAGTACCACTTTAATTAAGTGCCTGTATTATTTTTAATTTTATACGAATTTTAAAAATTATTGAAGTAATTAATAGTATTATCTCCCCTGAGTCGCCGGTAGTCGGAGGTATCAATGTTTTTTGAAAATTACTGGTGTGGCGCCATTTTCAATGTCTTGCTATATCGGTAGTTCACAACTTTTCTGTACATTTCTCACACACGTTCTTGATTTCCTTTTGTTTTACCTTATTTTTAAAGTTTTCAACCCCAAATATTTTTTATTGGCAGCTTCAATAGTCAGGCAAACGCGTTTAACTTCTATAGTTATACACTTTTAATCAAATTGTCTTTGTATTAGATCGATGTTTACAAGTGGACTTATAAGTACCGTCAGGGCACACGGTCATTTTTTTTAGGATTTTTAGAAAATGGCAGATTTTTTATGTGGTGTTACATAAATATTGTCTTGAAAATTAACTATCGAAATGTACTCAAAAAATTATATTTACACATTTATAAGAAGGTTGGCATATGGTTTACCTAGGAAACATAGTAATTACATGTTAATTTCTAGTAGTAAAAAAATAACAAGAATAAAGGTATCAGTTGCAGGCTTGTTTACAAGGTTTAGTATGCTTCATTTGTATACCAAAGCCTAGTTCTAGTTGTAAGATTTAAGTTGTTAATTATATTTACTGTAATAAACTGTCTTGCCTACAACAACTAGCATTTACATAATGTATACCTGTAGACTAGTAATAATCTATACTTCTGCATATAGTATAGATCTATAAGGTAAATTTTAATTAGTAAACAGAAAAGAGTAGGCCACTACGGCTATCCTAAACACATTGAGCTCACTTCTATTTATGAACTTTGCACTGTAGTGTAGACTTGTCATAACATTCTAGTAGGCTACAATTATACTAGTACTAGCTGCATCCCGTGCTCCGCCACGGTAAATCTTTTTAAAATATACCAACTTTGGAACAGAACAGAACAAAACAAACAAAAACACAACACAAACACAAACAAAACACAACCACAACCACAACACAACCACATTACAACCACAACACAATCACAACACAACCACAACACAACCACAAAGCAACCACAACACAACCACAACCATAACACAACCACAACACAACCACAACACACGGTAAATCTTTTTTAAATGTACCAAGTTGGGAACAGAACAAAACTAAATACAACACAAACGAACGCAAAGAAAAAACAAAAACGAAAAAACAAACACAACACTCAACATAAACTCAATTTAAATGTAATCATAAAGGCATATTGCTCACAGTCTATCCCGTAGCGCCAAATCGCGCCCTTTCCGAGCGCCGGCGGAAAATTTCGATTTACACCCTCCCCCCCCCCCCCCCCCCCCCTCTTGCTAGGCCTCTGTTATAAAACCCCTAGCTTTTCCGCAAATAAATTAAAGGCAGTATTTAGAATAGCCGTGTTTTACCGACCATATTGCACTTTATAAATTCATGCATTTTTTTCAGTACTTTTAAAAATTTACAATAAAGTTTCATGACTAAAACCATTGCGCACCTAATGAACGTGATGACATAATATAGTAATGGAGAATAGTTGATCAAAAATTATAATTAGTAAACAGTACATTCAGTGAATAAAATAAATAAACGATAGCCTTTTATCAATCAATGCTAATAATAATATTCCAACAATAATGTACTCTTACACGTCTGCATAATTTGCATTCACATTTTGCTAATTATATTATTCCAACAATTATTCCGTCTTGCAGATTTTGCATTCACATTTTTAGCGTGAGTTCAATTTATCTTTGAATTACCTCCATTGGCAAAATTACTAAGCAGTTTAATTAGATTTTTCTACCGTACTGTTATTATGTTATTAATATGTATCCACTTTTTCTGGGAATATTGACGAAAACTATATTTGACATTGATCCTTTTAATATGTTTTAGCAATGTGCGTGTATTTAATATTCTCTTTACGTTATGCAAAATTGTACAAACAGTGGAAATTATAAAATAGCTCTATGCCGTTATATAAACAAACCCTACTCTATTATTTATAATAAGACACTGCGGTGCACTGAAAAGCACAGCATGGTGCGAATGTTTACTTTTATGGTTCCAAAATCTATAGCGATGACGGACGGACGGACGGAAGGAAGGAAGGAAGGACAGACACAGCCCGCTTATATTATAGATTACTAGTAGTTGCGTGCTGAATGACTAGGCTTTTGTTTATTATGCGGCTCAGTGTACTAGCTATTGGAAGCTTCCAGCAAAAGCATGTTCATTCCGGCAACCGTTGCCACACGAGAAAGACCACAGACAAGATTGAGGGAGCATGATATGTCGGCAACTTTTGCTGTGTTTGAGGTCTAAGATGTGTTCCGATAGAAAATCCAGTAAAAATCGCTCTCAATATCTACTTTTGTGCTGTATTTATGTGTGATAATTACAAAAAGTGATAGCTATAATGATTGCCATGTTATTAGTTGATAAATTGTATCGTTTGTTCCTGTTTTGTAAAAAAAAAAATTTGAAAAAAAATGTCCTACATTCCTGACGGTACTTATATGTACCAATATACGTTTGGGCCATTAAAAATTTATGAAACTAAATTTCCTTCGACATATGCTTTGAATGTGCCAAAAGCAATATAGTAACACATTGTTTAAGTAAAAATTTCATTCAGAACATAATTCCGTAAATAAAGGGTTAACGAAGACATATTGTTTCCGTTGTTTTTCTTCAGACGTTTTGCTCTGGGAGGGGGGGGGGGGGGTCGCTAGAAACTTCCAGGAGCGGGCGTTTTCGTTTGAAACAACTTGGAGTGGACAACGGTTAAAATACGCATTTTCTGGTTTTAATTTAATATTTTTTTTCTATTACGGCCGGGGGAGGATTAAGCGCTGGAAATGCTCCGGGAAGATGCCCTAAGGAAACAACTGCTTGACGACCGTCACTCGCCTATTATTAATTAATTGATCAGCTGGCCGTTTATCCGTATAACTGGTTCTATTTTTTAAGAACTTATTAGCTCGATGTTTAATGACAGGCAGTTTTAATTAAGATAATTAAATTAGGGAAAAAAGTAGGGAAATAAATAAGTCAATAGCGGCAGTGGCGTAGCGAGGTCGGGTGTCACCCGGTGCGGCACTTAATGGTGTCATCCCCCCCCCAGAGGCATAGAGACCCTTCCCAGGGACAAACTTTCAAATTTTCGATTTGCACCCCCCCCCCTCAAGTTTTCGATTTGCACCCCCCCCCTCAAGTTTTCGATATGCACCCCCCCCCCCTCGAGTTTTTCTCTATATATTTTGCTATTTTTTGCCTTGGTGTCACCCCACTAAATGGTGTCACCCGGTGCGGTCCGCACCCCCGCCCCCCTCGCTACGCCCCTGAATAGCGGCACCTGGCTACGCCCCTGAACCCAACCCAATATACTTCAATATAGGTCTGTCTAATCAACGAGTATGCTGGTAATCAATAACTAACTCGCAGCATTAAGGGAAGATAATTTCTTGTAAAAAAAAAAACAAGGATGTAAATTACATTTACTACTGTTAATATTCTAAAAATAGATGATTAATTGGAATAAAATATAAATTAAAAAGAGTGGACTGTTATTGAATAATGCTCGTTGTAGATTATCTATATATATAATTCTCCTCTTCGAGCCGTTAGAAAACAAGCTGCAAACGCTCTCCCTACCTCCCCACCCCTACATGGTTTTAGTGAGCTGTGTTCACTCTAAATGTTTACAAGCAGAGCCAACTATTTTAAACGTAGGGGGGGGAAGGAAGGGGGGGGGGTTATGGTCCTTAACGAGCTACTTATAGTGTTTTAAAGAAATATTTTCAGTGTCAGCGTTGGTACTGTCGAATTCACAAATTATGAATTATTGAAAATTAGAAACAACTAAATAGCGGCGTATGTTATGCCGCGGGCCGGCTCGTTAAATATATTATCGTAAACTACAATAATAATAATAATATAATTTGGAAACCTGCACCAGTTTTATTAGGAAGATCATTACAAAGTAAAATTGCGAACAGAATTTTGGGAAATCGAAACAAGATACAAAGTTAGTAAATCATTTGTCTGGTAACTGGGTCAACTTTGCTATGTTCATGTTGTTGCCTCCTGACCAGTCACGGGACGTGACCCCAACATGGACATAAGATAAGATTTAAATGTGTTTGAGATAACATCCATGATACAAAATTGTCGAGATATTTAAACACTTTGATGCTGATCGCACAGCTTTTTATGGTACGTATTCAAAGTATTAGTATTATTTTTAATATTTTGGCTAATAATTAATTGGCCGCATTTGCGCGATTCGCTCCGCGTGACGCGTAAGGCCGCCTTTGCGCAGTTCGCTCCGCGTGACGCGTAAGGCCGAGTTTGCGCAGTTCGCTCCGCGTTACGCTTAAACTTTACCCTAGGTGGCACGCGATCTAAAAAAAAAACAGATATCAGGACTGCCCGATTTTTTTTTCGTGGTTACAATTTAATGTTGAAATAGATCTAGATCGAGTTTAAGTTTATTTAGATCTAGATCTCTATATTATTTCAACACATAAGAGTCTAGTACTTGTAAAAAAAAACAGTACAGGGAAGTTTGTGAGGTCAGATGGGTCAGATGATAGTCCTAGATCTAGCAGCAACCTAGCTAAATCACACTGTCCTTTATAGTGATAGTAGATCTAAGTCTATATTATTTATCCTACGTGAACTTAAAAAAAAAAAAATTAAATCTGCTTGAGGGGGGGAGGGGGGGGGGGGAGGAAGAGAGAAGTGAAGACAGACGATCTCGAGTGAACGTCTATGACGTATGCTTTAGGTCTGCTGAACTCCGTGACCTCGCCGACCGTGGGCCGTGGTGAGATTTTCCACTCACCGGATAGTAAACGTAAGGCAAGCAAGCAATCACGACAGTGACGATGTTTGGAAATTTTATTAAAAAAAAAAAAAAGAATCATAGTCTACGTCATATTTTCAATATGAAAAAAAAAAAGTAAAAAAAAAAAAAGGTAACCCCGGGTTCGAACCCTGAACTCCGGGTCCATAAATTTCAGACTACAGCTGGCACACTGTTGACTTAACCACAGCGGATGTGATAGAGAAGTCAAAAATAAGCATTTTCAATTGCAAGATGGCGAATCAAACCTGCGAGACGCGTAGTATATTCTTTAGGGGCCACGCTTTGCGAGACGCGTAGTCACTTCGTAATTAATTTTATTTTAATTTTAGCATTTTTAGACTTCCCTCTCCTCTACTCTACCTACTCTACGTCTTGGACACTCATGTGGTCACTGTCAGTGTCACCCTCACTTATGACTTAATGTACGGATCAATTCATTAGTGATCATTTCATTTTAATTTTGTGATTACTGATCATTACTGGGATTAGGCCTAGATTCACAAAATTAAAATGAAATGATCACTAATGAATTGATCCGTACATTAATTTCTGTAGTACAGTAGATTTGGATCCATTGATAGATCTAATTAATTCTTAAGGTAATCTCACCATACTACTAATACTAATACTATAGATATTAGATAGGGCATGGCATAGGGTTGTATCTAATACTATCTCTATACTATAGTCTATAGTCTATAGTAATATACATACTATATATATATAGCCATGTGGCATATAAATATATATATTTATATCATACTCATACATTACATAGGCCTATATAGTATAGGTATAGTATTATAATATAGTGTACATATTCATATAGTACTTTAGTAGTCATATAGCCATAGCATTGATTAGAATACTTTTTTTTTAATTTTATATTTAATTTAATTTAGGCTTTAACTCCTAAATTCTAAAATGACTAGCTAAATCATTAGGCCTAATTTATTAAAATTAATAGGCCTAAGTATAAGCCATAAGGGTTAGATCTATGTCAGGGTTTGAAATTAAATAAGCATTAGCAAGCCATATGTTACTATTTAGTACTTTTCATTTGTACTTACTAACTTAGTTAAATACCAGTAATCTAACACTTCTTGCGCACTGGTAAAACTTATACCCCCAAATTTAACCAGAGGCGTAGCGACCCTTGCCGGCGCCCGGGGACATACTTCCAATTTGGCGCCCCCTCGAGAGCAAATTTTCGATTTGCACCCCCCCTCAAACTTTCGATTTGCACCCCCCCCCCCCCTCAAACTTTTCATTTGCACCCCCCCTCAAACTTTCAATTTGGCGCCCCCCCTAAGGTTGGCGCCCGGGGACATATGTCCCCCCCCCCCCCGCTACGCTACTGAATTTAACTATACACAAGGGCTAGCAATTGTAATAACCATATTATTTGTTCCTATACCACAATTCTAGAAGTAATCATTCTCCATGATGACGTAGTTGGTCTCAAATGTTAGGAAAACCCTTGACTGATTGTTTTGAAAAATGTAGATCTATACTTCATTTAATCTATTTAATTTTTTCTCTTTGCTACAGGTGGCTAAAGTGGCTTCAAGATGGAGACATTATTTATCAAAGTAATCACTCTGGTAGTGCTGATTTTCCTTACTCTGGTGTTTAGTGTGCTGCCGTACTTTCTTGTCCTGCGAGGCTCAAACTCTCTTGTTTCAAGCAGGTTGAGAGAAAGAGTTATAGGGTACCTCAATTGTTTTGCTGGAGGTGTATTTTTAGCAACACTCCTTCTCCACCTCTTGACAGAAGGAAATGAAGAGTTTGAAAACTACAAAGAAAAAGTTAGTTTAAAGGAGGATTTCCCAATCTTTAATACATGTGTGGCAGTGGGATTCTTCATCGTGGCGTTCATGGAGCTTTTCATGCATGCTTGTTTACACAGTGACGCATCTGTGCAGGATTTGGAAGTCGTGGTGCCAGAGGTTAACAACGTTCCCTCTCAGTATGGTGCTGTTGGGGTTTCACCTCAGACAGATTGCAATAGTGCTTCTTGTCGCGAACATTGCGAGGATGAAAGGCGAAGTTTACTTAACAAAAACCCAGAATCAGCAGTTAGTTCTGTGACAGTGAATACAGCAGTCAGAGAAAGACGCGCGGATGGTCCTGCTGAGTACACACCTTCTGGAATGAGAGCGTTCCTTCTTCTTGTTGCTCTGTCATTTCACACCATCTTTGATGGCCTGGCTGTAGGATTACAGAAAAATGAGTCGGAAGTCTGGCAGGTATTTGCTGCCATCTCTATCCACAAAAGTATTATTGCATTTTGCCTAGGTCTGGAAATGTTCAAAAGTCAACAACACAGACCATGTCGAGCTTTTCTATGGCTTTGTTTTTTCTCTCTCATGTCTCCCATTGGTATTGGGTTGGGTATAGCCTTGACATCAGGTGGAGTGAATGATGAAGCTCGGCTACTTTCTTCCAGCATACTTCAGGGACTTGCTGCAGGAACATTTTTGTATGTGACTTTCTTGGAGATTCTGTGCATGTACATAGGCCACAATAGCCGTCGCCACTTTTTAAATATATTTTTTGCAATGGTAGGTTTTGTATTTATGGCGCTTGTCAAACTTTTAGATCATGATTAAAACCTTTAATTAGATCTTAACCAGTAACTAAACCATTGTATGTAACAAAACATTTTTGTATGGTAACACAGTTATGGATGCCTTAAACATTTATTTGTAAATTACATATGTAAATATAATTTTAATATGATCTCATTCATTTTGAATTCGAGGTAGTGAAGCTTTACTCAGATGTGTATAATATATACAAGCATCAAACTATTTAATTTATCACCAAAGTTTTAAAACATTTTTATGGTTTCTTTGCAATATGGAGCTGTTCATTAATAACTCATTTTGCCTTTTACTTTTAAATAAAATGTATATACTATTTTTATGTCATAGTCATTTTGATAATCAATACATATAAACTATTTACATTGAAACTGGTGAGGCCACTATTATAACATCATAGGATAATAAAAACTTACAAATATAAAATAATATACTCATCAATTGATTGCACAATACTTTAGATAAATTATGCTCAAGAAAAGGGTTTTAAAATTGTAAAACTAAAAAATCAATAAAACAAATGCATTTCATTTATTTTTGTTCTTGAGGATTTTTTCCTGTCTAATTTGATTTTTCAGTAAACACACAGTAGATTATTACAATCTCTTATTTTCAATGGCCTCCAAAAATTATTCAACATTTTATTAACAGTAAGCACAAAATAATTATAAATATTTCTACAAAATAGAAAGTAATGGCAATTATTTTTTAAGAAAAACAGATTTTCTGGCTACAAGTTTAGTATTAGTATTATAAAATTTTAAACTTCCTGTTATCACAGAGACAGCTATATCTTGTATATTTAAATGAAGTGTTCTAGTACATTGTCTGCCATTAGCAAATATACTATGTTGATAGAATTCTGATCTTATAGTTTTAAATCTAGTCTTTATTGCGTTTATTTGAATGCCAATCCATGGTTGTTATCAAACTATTTTTTTAACTATAGATCTAGTTTTAGATCAAGTATAGTTGGTTTTTTTTTCTTCCAAAAGTGAAACTTTTTATTTAGTAAGCAGTTCAAATTTTAATGAAAATATTTGTTTTGGAAGGTCTTTAATCCTAAGCGAGAATGACTTCTCTAACAATTATATAGCTTATTTAAAAATACTTAGTTAGTAATTAGTTGAATCAGTACATGACCATTAATTTTCAGCTCTTAGTATGAAGGAAGCACTCTAAAACTCTATGTAACTGCTTGTAAAGCCTTAACTGAGGGTAAAAAGCCCATTTTTTTAAAAACTAGATTTTTATTTTCTTTTTATCTTCTGGGTAATTCTTTACGCATGTTTGTAAAACCTTAACTCAGAGTAAAACGCACACCATTTTTTAAGACCAGATTTTATGCTTTAAATTTTAAAAATTTATCTTCTTAGGTGTTTTATTAAACTAATCCATTTATTTTGTACTTATCACTCAACCAATAAACTTAAATTGTTTGTTGATACTTTTGTCAGATACCATATGTCATACTTATTTGGGTTATGATTTAAATCCTAATTAGATCTATTTAAGTAGATCAAACTTTGTTTTATAAGTGTACCTAATTGTAAACAAGAGTTCCTATTTGGACTTGTCATTCAAGGAGAAATTTAACTTTTTATTTTTTGTGATCATTGCAATACACCTGCTTTGTGCTGAATAAAAGTCTTTCATATTAAATTGTTCTTTAGTATTGAAAGTTTACACTTAAATCTCCAGTTGCAATAAAATGTTTATTTCCAATTATTTAGATTAAAATATACAAAGTATTGTTGAATTTATATTCATTTCATTACTTGGGGAAACAAATATGCATTCACATTCAATAGCATTAAAACATTCAATAAAGTCTTGAAACAGATAAAATACAGTATAATAAATATATATGAAACATGTACAGATATTACTGATTGCCACAAACATGAAAACTGTCACTATGAGCAAGGCACTTTGGTTCTTTTAAACACAGTTTCATCATGTCCATCTATAAAACGCACTATCCTCAAAACCTCTGGGTGAGTAGACTGGCACTGGGTGTCAATGCACATCTGAAAAATTTCAGTGTCAAAAATTTAAGTGATTTAGCCAGTAACTTAAAATACAAAACAGGCTAGCTGTACATACATATCAACACTGTCATTTATTCAAATAAGTTATTGAACAAACCTGTCTTATTTTCTCAATGATGTCATCAAGTCTCTGCACTTCTGCGTCAGCTTTGTCACAGTTGCTTTGTAAAATTTTCATCTTGAAAAAAATTAAAGCTTAATATTTACAACACATCAAAATAAGTTAAATCAGAGTATCTGAAATATGATAGAAAGCAAAACACCACAGAATGATAGCTGTAATATATGTGGAGTAACACAGAAAGCAAACCTCGCAAACTAATGTGAATAGCCTGTTATATGAAATCCCACATCACAGACATGACTTTTGTAAACATTAAAACATCATAAACTTTCTGTATAAAACTTTTCTTATTATGTTTCCAGCTAATAATTGAGTTTATTTTTATTCAATAAGAATGTGATCATGCTACTTAAATTTTAACAGTTTAAAATGTACCAACTATTTAAAAAGAATAAAAACTTAAAGCTTACCCTTTTCATAGATTTTTCTCCTAGTTCTTTATGTTTGTCTCTCTCATTGTACAATTTCAGCATCAGATCATTGATCTAAAAATAAAATAGGTTGTATTATAACTAGAGTATCAAACCGCTAATCTTAAGTCTATATAAAATGTGAACTATAGTAGTGCTACAACACAATCATTTATCTAATGGAAAAAATTTTAAGTGACCAATCAATTTTAGTAACTAGATAAATAACACACAAAAAATAAATAGCAACTAAGCAGTAGATTGTACAACTGACCTTTTTCTTCAGTGATATAATTTCATGTACAGAAGAGCTATCCAGTTTTGTACCCGTATTTGTCTTCATGCATTCATCAAGTTGTTCATTCAAGATACTTACTTCCCCTTTCAAGCCACGAACTTGCAGAGCTAAGTCCTCTTTCTCATCCTCAAGTCTCTGTCATAATAAAAACAGTTGAAACAATGTCTTAAATCGGACTTTTTAACAATCAAAAGAAAGAAAATAAAAACAGCTAGTAAAAAAGGTAATTTGTTTTACTTAACCAACACAAAAAGAATTGCAGCTGTATAGTATTACTTAAAAAACATACAGAAATTTCAAAGCTTTGGTCTTGAAAATTAAGGAGGGTCTGAGTCATGGAATTGACTCTAGAAGATAGCTCCTCAACTTTACTGTTGGCTGAGGTTAACAACTCCATTTTCTTGCTCAGCTCCAACTCCAGCTTTGATCTTTGATGACTTTGATACTTCAGCTTTCCAGATAAGATTTCCCTACAATTTGTTGAGAGAGTTGTATCAGGTTATAAATTTAGCACAGTTTAAAAAGATTTGGTCTATGAGAAATAATATTGTAATAAATGCTGTTATAATCTTACATGTCTTCTTTAAGATCTCGGATAGTCAATTCAGATGCTTTGTCTGCCAGGTTTGCGGTCTTCAAGATATCATTAAACAGCCTGTCAATTGATTTGACCTGTGTACATAAATATAGTTTGTTGTACAGATATAAGGTAGTTGTGGATGTAATGCAGCACTTCACATGGTGCAAACTAGTGCTAGGGGAGAAGGGAACAAGGCCCACAGAACTGTACAATCTTCAAATAAAAAATATACTATTAATTAGTAAATAATTTCATTAGTTAAAAATTGTCAGAAGTGATTCCTTTTTACATTAAAGAAATCAAGATTTTAATATAAGGGGAGCTCACTCCTAATTTAGTTTCAAAATGGTTCACTCCTTCAAGACATAGACCTATTAGGATTTGGTTATACAAATAATTTAGTATTTGGGCACCAAGACAAAAAGTTAGGAAATCACAGATATAAGACACTAAGGTCCTGGGATTTGTTAAATGTCTACATTAAAATACATTGGAAATGCAGAAATTCCTGCAATTATATTAATCATGGAGTAATGGTAAAAACAAAAATTACTTTAAATATTATAATTTATATTACCTTGACCAACAAGGTGTCTTCTGTGTGTTGTGTGGTTTCTTGCAACACAAAAGATTGTGAAATATTTCCAGATTTACTGCAGGTTTTAGACTTGTTTAAGTTCTCCAGAGTTCTATCAATAGTGGAGGGGATACTGCGGATTTTGGCAAAACCTGGAGATGAACCACTCAGGTCCAGTGCTCTAGAGACTTTAGACTTCTGCACTGTTAATGAGTTGTTAGATGACTTTGAGAATTCTAGTCCTGACATATCTAAAGTGCTGCTGGGGGCTCTGTTGCTGGATTCATGTTGTCCAGTCTTTGAATGTCTAGTTTGGTTTTGTGGTGACAGCATGGCAGCAGCAGCGGCTCCGTGACAGGCGTCAGTGGCACCAAACTCCACGTTGCACTGCCTAAACCTGTCAGGATTTCTCTTGCGCTCAGATCTGCTTCCATTTGAAATGTCATCAGTGTCACACAGCTGGGATTTAGTGGTTGAGTAGATAAGGCTGTTGGTTCTATTGAGAACTTGGGTAACAAATGAACATCCTTCACTGTACATGGAGGTGTTTTTGTTGGGTGTAGCTGATGGGGATTTGCATGTCTTCGACAATCTGTGGTCCACCTAAACCAATAAAGAAAAAAACAAATGCATGTGGAGACTACAGGGCAAGAAACAAATTTAAACAACAAAATTTCTAATTCAAAAGTTGACCTATGCACATTGGAATGTATGTTTTTTTTTAAAATGCAGAATTAGGAATTCAAGAATTTTTAGATAAACTGATGAAAACAAGCAGCAATACAAAAAATGTCCATACCGGAGTAAGTTTATTTTGTAAGGTGGTAAGGACATTCTCCATCCTGTCTTCCAGAACATCTAAAGCTGTACAACTTGCGTCTATATCCATGCTTTTCAATGACAGGTTTTCATCTAGCATCTGGGCCTCAGACCTATTGGATAAAATGAAACAGTTAGAGGAACTAGACTACCAGGCTAAATTAAGGAATTACAAGGAATAAAATATTAAACTGACATAAGCTGATCATAAGCCTCTTGTAATTCAGCATTGTTGGACTTGAGGGCTTCAACCAGTCGCTGATTGCTAGCACTGAGTTCCATTTCTCCTTCCAGCTTGGTGCGGTACTCTGATATTGCCTCCATACACAGTTGTTTCTCTGCTTCCAGAAACTGGTTGGCATTCTTCAGCTCCTGAAAGCAATTTTAAAAAATACTTTTAAAAAGTGCATCCTTTGTATGTTAAAACTGAAATGGGCGAAATAAAAAAATATCTCACATGGATTTCATTTCTCTCAGCCTGTGTTGTTGCTTTAATGTTGCGAAGGGCCTCAAGCTCTTTGGTCATCTGATCTATCTGGAGCTTATCTTTGACCATCTGCTCCTGGCATTCGTACATCTGTTGTTCACTCTGATCTCTATCTGCTTCCCACCTATCCAAGGTATGAAGCAGTTCTTCTATATACAACTCCAGTCTAGAAACAACATTTTAACAATTGTCAAAAAGATAGATCAACACAATTTTTTAAGGATAGTGGTACTTGGCATTAAATAGTACCCTTTAATCAATAAATTAACTTTGTTAGCGTAGTCACCCTTTTAATTTCATAATATTGTATAACTAACTTGTTACACATTCATCAATGCAGTTTCAGTGTTTACTTGCAGTGGTTGTATGCTAATGTGAAGTCAGGCTGGTCAAATTTTTAATTAGATTTATAATATGCTTTATTGTCCAACATACTTAGACTTTTTATCCTCAAATTCTGCTTGTTTTTTAGTATGCTCTTGTCTTTCTGTATCTAATCTGAAGACAAGAAAAGGTTATATTAATTTTTGATGGGTTTTTTCATACATATAGTATAGCTTGCCTAATAACTTGTCTGTAGCACTGTAAACATCAGTATATGATAATGGCAAACAAGTAGTTTTTTTTTAAAAGTATTTATAAAACTGATGTTTTGTTCAAATATTTTTACAATGTAAAATTTGGCAAAATGACTTGCGAATTTGAAACCACAGAGAGGATAACTAGCTTACAATTGCTGTTGTGCTTTTAACTGTTCCTCCAAGACAACTATTTGCTCCTCTGATTTCTGAAGAGCTTGACACACTAATGTCTCAGAGTCTTGCTGTTCAGCTAACTCCTGGGTCAGCATCTCTTTAGCTTTTGTTAAATCCTCTATCACTAAAATCAATTTTTTAAGAAGAGGTTAAGAAAGACAAACTACTCAACCTATTTAACTAATGCGCTAACAAAACCTGGAACATATCTATTTTAGTTAATGTTTCAACTGACTTGCTGAATTGTAGATTTTCCAAATAAAAAATATTATAGGAAACCCCTTTTTAGGTTCAAATAGTCAGAGTACTATCAATGAAGTGATTAGCCACAAACTCACTTTGAGATGAGGAGGTAACTTCTTCTTTTAACCTGATGACTTCTACCAGTGAGTCGTGTAATTCTTGATCCACTTTTTTGTACATTTCTTCCATCTGGTAAAGGATTTTAAACAAATCATGAGGAAGCTAGTTAAATAAAAGCTTGTAACAAACACTAAACTTTGCCCCTCAGTCCTTTGTTCTGTTAAAAAAGTCAGTATACTGATTTATTCCATAACAATATTTGCTAAAAAGTTTATAAATGAGGAATGAAAAGGTAAATAACCTCAACCAAGCAAGTGTTGCTCCTCTGTAAAATGTCACTCATGTTTTGAATATCTGCCTGCAGCTCCTTGTTCTCCGTCTGGACAGTGGACAGTTCAACTTGAGTAGCAGAGTAAATTTTCTGAAGGTTTTCTAGCTGCAAACAATAAACAAACTACCTTGTTATAAAAAACTAAAAATATATTAAAGACACTATAATTGTAAATTACTTTAATATTGTAATGTAAAATATAGTATGTGATAAAAATATAAAATTAGTTGCACAAAAAAGAAAAATTATTATATCTATTAATAAATTCCATGAAGTATAAAAGTTATATTTTGGAAAGAAAAAATATTTTACAATCACAATTGAATACCTCAGATTTAGCTTGTTTGTGGGCCTGTGACTGATCCTTGAAGTAACAGGTAACTTTAGATATTAACTGGACGAGTGAATCTTTCAATTTAAACTAGGGATCAAGAATAAAGAACAGTTAGTATAACTAAAAACCTAAAACTGTGGCATTGGACATAATTTTGTTACACTTAAAGACAGATGCTGTATTCACCTGTAATTCTGCAGCTCCCTCAATATCACCCATAAGAGAAAAGAATTCTTCTTTCTCAGATTGTAGTTCTTGGATAAGCTGCAGTGAATTTTCAAACTGCCGTTTGTAACTGTTTCTCTCAAGTTGGGCTTGAAGTTTTGCAAGCTAAAGATACACACAAAATTGTCACAAGTTTCATTTTCAATACACTGTTTTGATCATGTAGTTTATAAATTTGGGGGAAAGCCTTACTTCTTCTCTATAGTTATGTTCAGCTTCTTTAAGGCGAGTATCAAACTCATCACTTTTCTTTTTAAAATCGGCCTGTATTTCACTCAAGCTGGTCTCCGCAAGTTGACACCTGTCTGTAACCACAAGCAGCTCCTGCTCTAAACTGTAGATCTTAGTTTGTTTTTCCTCAAGACACGCCTGCAGCCCAAGTGTGGCTTCTTCATGTAACTCCTTGAATAAACAACAGGCCAATAATTTGTAACTTTCTAAATAAATGTTTTCTAATAATATTTAAGCATTTTTCAAATTATCATTTTTCTAAAGCTTGATTTTTTTTTCCATAAGTTAAACTGCAAAAAATAAATTCTTATTTTTTATTGAAGTAAAGTAAATAAAACTTTTAATAGCACAATACAAAAAAAAAATCAACCTAAAATATCCTCAGTGATGCGATATGCCAACAATGGCTAACTTTACCTCCAGCATGGTGATGTGCTTCTCCTGCCCTTGTTTTTCAGTTTCCAGGTGCTTCTCAGCTGTGGCTAACTTTGCTTTTGTCTCCTTCAAAACACATCTCAGGTGATCTCTATCTTTGGTAATGGTCAGAACCTCCTTCTCCAGCCTCTGGTTGGATGCTAGAGTGGTGTCTAAAAGGTTGGCTACAGTTCGAGGGTGTTGTCGTCTAACTTCTTCTGCCGTAAATCTAAAATTTTCATGATCACTATTATTTACAAAAGTAGTACATAATTTTTTTTAAATAGCATGTATTCTTATATTTTGTTTAATAGATGTTCAAGAATTTTGGTGTTACACTAAAATATGCTGATGATAAAACATCTATTATACAAAATAATTACTTAATAGGAATAGTGATTATAAAATATTTTTAAGAAACAAATCAAATCACATTATCAAAGAACCTTTACTTACTTGCGACCCTGTTTGCTAATTTTTAAAGGGGTCATTGAAGATTCAGCATCCACCAGCAATTTTTTATCTGTCATAGTTTGTTTATTCATTAAATCAGGAAAAGCCATTGTACTGTGGTCTAGGGTGAAAATATTATCAGTGAGTAGTGAGACATCAATGCCTTGAGGTGGATCTGTCAAGACAGAGGTGTCTACAACATTCTGGTGAGAGTCTACGGACACAACTTGCTCGGCAAGGATTGAGGTGTTTGTAGAAATGGTGGTGGTGGATTGATGGTCAGTCATGACAGATTTGTTCAAAGCTTCAGCTTGGTTAGTCATGACAGATTTGTTCAAGGCTTCAGCTTGGTTTGTCATGACAGATTTGTTCAAACCTTCAGCAGTGTCAGTTTCCATGGATTTATCAACACTGGGACAGGGAAAAGCTGCCAGAGTTGAAACATCCACAGTACGTGGTTGTGACAGTGCTGTCAACAATGACTCTTCACCAATACACATTTCTGAAGGCACAGCAGTGACAACAATACTTGTCTGGGATTGTTCTGTATTTAAGGAACAGTCAACATTAACGAGCTGCAGATGATCTGTGTCCAGGAAATCATCAATAATTTGCTGTGAAAGTTCTGTGACTTGTGAAAAGTCTACACAAATTGGCTGCAAATATTGTGAACTGCTAATATTAACTGTGTCAACCTGTTCTGTGTCCAAGGAATTTATAACATACATTGGCTGTGAATGCTCTGTAGCCGAGCTCTCAACACTAACTGGCTGCAAATTTTCTATGTCGAGGGAACTGTCAAGATTCAATGCAGGTGAGAGATTTAAATTTCCAAGTGAAACATCTAAATCTAACATCCTGTTGATAGTTGAGACTGTCAACCCCTCAAAACAGCCACCAGACAAAGGATCCCCACCAACAATTTCAAACAAACTGGCATCATCAACATTATTTTCAAATAACACATTAGAAAGGTCCAGCACCTTTTCAGATACAGAATCAGAGTTTGAAGACTGATTGAAGAACACTGGATGTTCTGAATGAACAATTGGGGTAGAATTTTGAATGTTGCATTCTATAAAATTTCTGTGTGCTGTATCTTCATGAGTACAGGTGTCTTGTTTTACTGGTGTAACACTTGCAGCCATGTTGTAACAGTGGTCATGGCTTAAGTCCCCACATGCCTGACTGGACTCTTGGAAAAGCTGAAGTTGCAAAATATATTTTTATCAGTATCTAAACATAGCATACTATGCATTTTGTGTACCTATATGTTAAATCAACTTTTAAAAAAATAATCCTGGTTAATAAACACTGCAAATGTACATCGATATAAATAAAATCATATTTTATTTCAAACCAGTTGTTGCAATAAAATATTTTTTAATTTTTTTTTACCTAATTTTATTACAGTTCAAATTATTTGACTCTCGAGTTAAGAACTAAAAAACTGATGAATTTAAAGGCCGATCACTGTTACCATAAAATTATATACAGCAATATTCTGTCAACATTAATCAAAAGCAAAATGAAAACAGGAGTGCACAAGGCTAACCTGTAGTTCCTCCTCTGTGAAATTAGTCACTGAATCCTCTGGACCTGACTTTATTATTGCTGCCATGGAGTCATTAATCCAGCCTGGGTTTAGTTCCAGTTCATTGGGTAAAACAGCATCACTAATATTACTTTCTTCAAGCCTGGAAGTCTGACATACTGAATCACCAGTATTTTGACACACTGAATCACCAGCATTTTGACAGCTAGTAGAATTGTGTCCTGCTTCAACGATGATAGAAGAAGATCCACTTGCATCCTGGTGAGGGATGCAAACTTCCTGTCCAACATCCAACTCTTCTAAGCTGTAAAAACTGGTATTTATAATCCTCTGTGTTTGAATACAAATCTCAGAGTGTGCTCTGCTCACTTCTTGTGAGTGCTGTGATTCTATATCAAGCATCCTCAAAACTTCATCAGCTTTGGAGGACAAGTCACATGTGGAAGGAATGTCAGACTCTTCTTGGATCATTTCTGGGAGGACTGTATCAACTATTTTATCTTGCGGGATACCATCAACATTTCGTTGCAGCTCAAAGGC
Organism: Physella acuta; assembly: GCF_028476545.2. Lineage (NCBI taxonomy): Eukaryota > Metazoa > Mollusca > Gastropoda > Physidae > Physella > Physella acuta. Next base: position 25,326 of record NW_026732694.1, on the reverse strand, counting down.
TGGAAAACAGGACTATGGGGAAAAAAAGGAGAAAGTTTATTTAGATAAAATAAAAAGTTGCATGAATAAAACAAAAAAGAATTTCATCAATATTCACCCTTCTAGAATTTATTTTGTGTTGTCTGCAAGGAGTTTCTGGTGTCTGCAAATTCAAAGCAGCAAGTCTGAAAATAAAATTTTATACTCTAACTTCATTTTTTTTTACCAATATACTTAGCCAATATAAATTTCTTTTAGAATAATTAGAAATTACTATCTTTTATAACCTTCATAAAAATTTTCTTTCATGATAAGCAAACAAAATTAATTTTAAATTAGCATTTTTGCCATAAGAATATTCTGATACAATTAATTATGCATATTTTATGTTAGCCTAATGAGTTACCTCAAGAGCTTTTTTCTTCTATAAAATAAAAGAGCTCTAACAGTTTATAGTTGATTTTAAATAGATACAAAATGTGAGATCATATTTAAAAATGTGAAAGAAAGAGCGCACATTTTATATCGTTAAAAAACAGTACCAGCATAACATTTCAGTTTAAATCTAACAGCAAGAACTTACTGCTCGCTGGTGTGTTTCTTCAAGGATCCAATTTCTCTCTTGGCATGTCTGTTTTTGACATCCAATAATGGGGTTCTACAGCTAAGAGTCAATTGTCCAGAAACTGATTTCTTTTTAGTAGTCTGATGAGGAATGGATAAAGCGTTAGATATCTTTAGCAGTTATTGAATTTTTTTTTAACATAGGCCTAATAAAATATCCTACAAAATACGTTAAAATAATATTTTAGCAATGCCAAATACAGAATCATATTAAAATAGACCTAACTAAAAATAAATAAATCAGCTACAAAATAACTTTTACCATTATATTTGAGTTTCCATTTTCTTTATCTTCTGATTCCACTGCATCAGTAAATATTTCCATCATGGTTTATGATAAACAACTCACTGAAAACAAATATCACAAGTAGATATAGGCCTAATTGAAATAGTTTAAGCAAAAAGCAGTTGCTTTAACACTGATTAGAGATCTCTCAGGGCTATTTTGTTCAAAGCAAGGGGTACTAGCTCAATTAGTCATTTCATTTAGCCATATGTTTAGGCCTATATATTAATTATTATATAGGCCTAAACATATGGCTAAATGAAATGACTAATTGAGCTAGTACCACCAGGGTTAGCATTGACATTAGCCAGCCATGTGTGTATTTTTTTAGTTAACTACCACTACTAGATTTCTAGGGACGGAGTGGTCTAGCGGTAGAGAGCTGGACTGCTAACCCGTAAGTCTCGAGTTCGAATCCGGGTTCTAGACAGTAGACCGTCCCTGAGTCCACCCCACTCTGATGGGTACCTAACTCACGTTAGGGAAAGTAAAGGCGGCTGGGCATAGTGCTGAGGTCACAGAAACAAATGAACTCTACTAGAAACAATAAACAAGTGAACTCTACTTCACTTGCCCCATAGACCGTCAGGTTTGAAAGGGAAACTTTACTAGATTTCTACCAGTAACCCAACACCCTTTTTTTTAAAGATTTCATTATGATTATCATCATTATGGGACACCCCTATAAAAATCCTCCCCAAATATTTTCTAGTCTTTAACTTAAGACCTCTAAAACTGAAATGTATTTGTATACATACTCCCTAGAATGCCTAGATTCTAAGATTAGATCTCCTTTCCAGTTTAGTCAGTTTAGCTAGATTCTAGAGTAGAATGATGCTAGATCTAGATCAATCTAGAATTAGGCCTATTGGGAAATTTTTCCTAATTATCATAGAATGATAAAATGGACCCAGATTAATCCTATAATATACCCCATTGATAAAAATATCAAATTTATCATTCTAGGCCTAATAGTTTTTTTTATATGAATTTTCAAAGTTATGTGTTTAACTTGTTATGTTTCATTGTAACCTGCATTCCAGACGTGTGATTGGCTTTAAACTTGCATACCAATGTTGCTATTAAAGATATAATGATAAAACTTTGCACATTTGTACTCAATGATATAGGCAATAGAAGTCTACAAATAAAATAAAAATTAGAAAAGAGGTAATTAGAAATAATGAAGTTAAATTAAGGGGTGTGGCACTGTTCTATAGTGACTGCCATAAGAGGATTTCCAGACTGCACAGCTAGGTTGCTATTCCATATACCATCATGAAACTTTATATATTAGGACTAGAGCATGTAAAAAATACAATCATGCAAGTAAAATAAACATAGCTAGAGGAAAACTATAAATAGTGAACTTGAATATGGTACAGCGCAATTAGACTAGGATGATTAACTACAGGCTAATATGTTACACTTCTTTGTTGCTACTATAAAAATAAAGATTAAACTTTACATATTGATTCTGGTGTTAGTAATAAGAATGCTAGTATACATATTGTACAGGTAATGTATAGAGTTAGTGCTTACAAGTCAAATACAGCACAATATGATCAATATACTTAACGATTTGCCATAAACATTGGATTTGTGTCCGTGTATAACATGGTAAAAATGTTATTATTAATTTAGAAAATTTTGGTTCTTGTAATGTTTCTGATGAAAAGTGTTGAGGTGTGCTAAAACTCAAAGATTGACATTTCACAGTATTCTTATTTATAAAATGTTTAGTGAAGTTGACGTATCCTTTGATAAATTCTTAAATGACATTAATTAAAGTGTTCATGTTTTCTTTCTATTATAGTTGCCTTTAACTAAAACTGTAATGCAGTGCAGCTTAGGCTATAAAATTGGGCATTATTATTTTTAATTTAGGCCCTTTATAGTACTTTATAGATCTAGATACTACAGATAGGCCTGTCAGTATTTACATTAAGGCCTAATAGTTTATATATATATATATATATATATTATTACACATCTCTAGACCCATTATTGTTTTAGTGTTTTCATTTCCATTTAGATCTAGATTCTATTTTTTTTAAACTGTTTACAATAAATATAGATTTTTTTCTACTTAAAAATGCCTTATTAATCTATCTGCAATTCGTTAATGCTAGTTTGCTAGATCTAGTTAACCTGGTATTAAGAAGGTTAATAAAAATCTGGCTAATTTAAAATTTTATAATTTATTTAGGCAGCAATTAGGCCTAATTACATTCTTTCCATTTTTAATCTAATAATTTAGATCTACATTATATTTATTTTAAAGCCCATTTTATTGTAACAGTCCATTTAAAAACAAACAGCTATTAAAAAAAATTCGTATGCGCATATCTATTAATATCTCGTAGCCCGGCCGCCATTATGAAATTACGCATGCTTTCTCGTTCCTACCCCTACGAGTTTTATCGCGCTACTCCTCATTGGCCCATGCTTAAAACCCCTTCAAATCGACATTTCTATTTATCCAAATGGTTGGCATGCTATTTAAGCCTATTTTCATGCAACTTAAAGGATTATTTATATCTGAAATTTAGTTGTCAATGCGCCAGTTCGGTAGCGTCGGCATTTCGACAAATATTTGCTATTATCGGTGATCGCTTTCGGTATCGGACAATGTAAAACGGGAGCTAATTCATTTATTAGTATGTATAAAAGATGAAATTCAACTCAAATATTCACATCGAATACATTTTATTCTTCGATTCCGATGGCGAGAATTAACATGTTAAAAAATGGCGAATTTCAACAAGTACGATGAAAAAGTCAGGATGTGGTCGTACCGAATCGAAACAGCGGAAGTCGAAATGCCTACTAGAATAAATCTAATAAATAATGTCATATTAAAAATTTAGGTTAGGGCCTAAAAATCTAGACTCTAGAATACTCTAGTCTAGATCTAGAATCTAAGCTAGAATCTAGATCTAGATCTAATATTTTATATTATAAATATAAAAATAAACAAAACAAAACAAAGTTTTCAGTGCGTGCGAATAAGCTTCTTCATACGCCGTGATACAGTGTTCAGCAAATATGAAAGCCGAAGATCTAGTCTTGACCTAGACTCTAAATCTTGATCAATGTATTTTAAAAATACGTACACCCTATGGTTTCAATTTATAATTCTAGAGACTGACCAAAGCGTAGCGTAGGCCCAGGGCCTAGAATCTCTAGAGGTATTCTACTTCTAGCACTAGAGTTTTCCTTCAAAATTATGCGGTACACACGAAGAACAGTGATTGGTCATATAGAAATGTTTCGCAATTTTAACAATATCCGGAAGTCTAAAAAATTCATAATTGAATTTGGTCTGTTAATACTGTTATGTGTGTGTAAATCTGTGCATAATGTTAACAGCTAACACCTTTCAGCTGTTAATGTAGATCTATTTATTTTAAAATATTTGTTTACCTTTGAATATGATTTGATAAAAGGCATAAAACTGAGAAATTTGGAACATTTAATGAAACGTGTTTTCGAGACCAATGTAAATACATGAATAGCCCAGTGTTTTCTTTCAGGCAGTTTCTTCCAGACTTTTATCTCGGGGGGGGGGGGGGGGGGGGCACTTGATATTTTCGGAGGGGCAGACCAAATTTTCCGGGGGGGGGGGGCGGACCACTGATAAAAAGTATATATTTTCTATATAAATGTCCATTTCGTTCGGGGGGGGGGGGCGGTAGAAGCCTGGAAGAAACACTGCATTCAGGCATCCCTTCTTCCGAAGCATGTCCATACACCCCAGCCCCAGAAGAAATGGAAATAACAATAAATATAATTTAGGCCTATAACTTATATTGAAAATTCGTACCTTAACAAGAATCCAGTCCATCCCCGAACCCCGAAAATTTAAAGAAAGTATTAAAAAGTACTTTATTGTACATCTACATAATGAAAAAGAAAGAGAAAAACATAATGGACCAGGGAAAATGCCCTTTACCAAGGTAGCTGCTAATAATTACAATTTTATAAAAATTCACGGCATAAAATATAATGTGACTATGAACCTCCCCCGTACTATGTGTGTCAATAGGAACAATTCGATTCAAGCGTTTAGAATTTATTCAGAAACTCCAAACCAAGACTTGGGTTTTTATTCTATTCAAATGTCTTTATCATTATATGTGTATGCATTAGAAAATATTGGTTCGTTTCACAATGTACTACACAACAGTCAGTATTTACTAATGTGGCTCTTGTCGATTTAGTACGAGAGTAAAGTAAAACAACCTAATTTAAATTAATACTAGTTAAACTCAACAGCTCAGTAGCTCCACTCGGCTCAGCTCCAGAGTTTCTTCCAGGCATCTCTTCGGAAATGGAATTTATATAGAAAATATATACTTTTAACTGTCTGCCCCCACCCCCCACCCCCGGAAATTTCAGTCCGCCCCGAAAATTTCAAGTGCCACCCCCCCCCACCCCCCACCCCCCCCCCCCCCCCCCCCCCCCCGAGAGAAAAATATGGAAGAAACACTGAACAGCTCTACTCAACTATCGGCTTAACCTATGTGGCAAGAGAAGTAGTTCACCTATGCCGAGACGCCTTTACTTTAAGTCGTCAGTATGGATGGTACATGATTTGATGTCGTTGATGACTGCAGTGAGAGGTAAAGAAGACACCAACACAATTTCAACACAGCTACTTTAATTTGATAGATGGTGAAACTAAACACTACATGACAGACTTAGTATGGTCTAAAAAGGAGGAGAACTTGTTCAGTAAAAGTGGCCGGCCTTATATAGGGGCCAGCCCTATCACACTTTACAAAACAAAACACATCTACATCCTCACAATTTTGAAGGCTAACGTTCAACTGTCCTATGTCTCTCGGCCTCACCACTCAGCCTGGGGTCTATGCCCTGGCTTAACCTCGAATGCAATAACGTATCTCATTACGTGTTTCCCCAAATTTGCACCGCAGGTTAGTTGTGTGGGACTCACGTCAAAGACCAGGCGACCGGTACTAACCCTAGCCCGCACATCGCTAGGTGGGGCGGAGATGCCTTGATATTAAATTACGGCCCCCTCCCAGTTCAGGTGGGGAACGGGGGCATAACCCACTAGCATCCACAATAGACAGTTATAACAGTACCCATCAGACCCGGATTTGAATTAGAGATTTAAGGGTTAGCCGTCTAGCTTTGACCACTCTGTCCCCAAGCCAAGAAGCTACTCGAAGATAAAAATAAAGCTCACCGCATTACTGACCCACAAATCAAACATGTAAATTGTAATCTTATGGATATAATGTGTCTGACTTTTTTGTCGATACGTGACGATACTAAGGTTGGGTGGGGTAAAAATACTCTAGACCGGGTAATATCTAATTTCATTTACGGACATTTTTATCTTAAAATTATAGGATGAGGTTTTCTTCTGATGAGTGCGGGTGGGTCATCCATAAAGGGCGTCACGCTTTTTTGACGATTTTTACCTCCCCCCTTCCTTCCGTCACACATTGTCGCAAAAATCTACCCCCCCCCCCCTCTAAAATGACATAAAAGTTTTCCATTTTTTTCATGCTGACAAAAAAAGCTAAATTGTATTTTTAAGAGGTCGTACAAATATTTAACTTGCTAATATTTAGAACTGACCGTGACGTCACAAGTTCGGGTGTTACCCGGTGCGGTAGCTGAAGATGTCACACCCCCTTCTTCCAATAATTTAACATTTTCAGTTTGGTGTCACCCCTTACCCCTATCATAATTTTAACTAAATATAATATTACGAGCCAACCCGCGGCGTATCATACGCCGCTAAATTTAGTTGTTTTATTTTCTACTTTTCAGTAATTCATAATTTGTGAATTCATCAGTACCACTGCTGTCACTGAAAATATTTGCTTTAAAACACTATCAGGAAATCGTTACGGACGATAACCTTCCCCCTCCTTTCCCCACCCCTCCCCCCCCCCTCCTCCGTGAGAGCAGCCTCCTCTTAGCTACCTCCCCTACAGTGTTTCTTCCAGACTTTTTTCTCCGGGGGGGCACTTGAAATCTTCGGGGGGGCGGTAAACTTTCTTCGGGGGGGCGGACACTGTTAAAAGTATATATTTTCTATATAAATTATATAAATTTCATATCGTTCGGGGGGGCGGTAAAAAATTTTCGGGGGGGCTTCGCCCCCCCGAAGAGATGCCTGGAAGAAACTCTGCTCCCCTAGGTTTAAAATCGTTTCAAACAAAATTATCTGCCCCTAATAGCCGTCACTAAACCCGACTATACGTTTGTAAACATTTAGCGTGAACGACAGCTCACCAGACTTCCTAGAGAGGAAAGGAGAGGACTGCAAGGCGCGCTTACAGCTTGTTTTCTAACGCCTCCAAGAAGAGAGTTATATATATAGATTTTGACAGTAAGTTTTTCGATTTTAAAAATTTGGTCTCGGACGGAAGAAGCACTTTTGACTGGTTGTATGCGGCGTAAGATTGTTGGGAGCGTTGTTTATATTCGTTTTATGAAAATACTGTTGGTAGATTTAGCAGGAATATTGTGTTCCGTGAGACACCATAATCATGTGCGTTCTGTGAACCTGAGAGTTGAAGAGAAATTTGGGGGTCGGCTTTGTTCCGTCCGAGCAGCAAGGTCATCGCACTTTATCTCCAAAAAACAAAGATTTGACAAACGCTTTTGGAGTTTGGGGGGGGGGGGGATAAGGCCGTAAACAAAGACAAACGTGTAAACATAAAGAGAATTCTGTCAATGCAATGGTATGCAACACAGCAAGATATACTAACACAACAATATAATCCAGACACAGCTATAGTGTTCCCTCGGTGAAAACCTTACACATTATTATAGTCAAAATTATAGACAAAATCAAGTCACGTCGCTTAAGACTCCCTCACAATATGAGCCGTGGTCTCCAGTCTGTTTGACTCACTCACAATATGAGCCGTGGTCTCCAGTCTGTTTGACTCACTCACAATATGAGCCGTGGTCTCCAGTCTGTTTGACTCACTCACAATATGAGCCGTGGTCTCCAGTCTGTTTTACTCACTCACAATATGAGCCGTGGTCTCCAGTCTGTTTGACTCACAATATGAGCCGTGGTCTCCAGACTGTTTGACTCACTCACAATATGAGCCGTGGTCTCCAGTCTGTTTGACTCACTCACAATATGAGCCGTGGTCTCCAGTCTGTTTGACTCACTCACAATATGAGCCGTGGTCTCCAGTCTGTTTGACTCACAATTTGAGCCGTGGTCTTCAGTCTGTTTGACTCACAATTTGAGCCGTGGTCTTCAGTCTGTTTGACTCACTCACAATATGAGCCGTGGTCTCCAGTCTGTTTGACTCACTCACAATATGAGCCGTGGTCTCCAGTCTGACTCCCTCACAATATGAGCCGTGGTCTCCAGTCTGTTTGACTCACTCACAATATGAGCCGTGGTCTCCAGTCTGTTTGACTCACTCACAATATGAGCCGTGGTCTCCAGTCTGTTTGACTCACTCACAATATGAGCCGTGGTCTCCAGTCTGTTTTACTCACTCACAATATGAGCCGTGGTCTCCAGTCTGTTTGACTCACAATATGAGCCGTGGTCTCCAGACTGTTTGACTCACAATTTGAGCCGTGGTCTTCAGTCTGTTTGACTCACTCACAATATGAGCCGTGGTCTCCAGTCTGTTTGACTCACTCACAATATGAGCCGTGATCTCCAGTCTGTTTGACTCACAATATGAGCCGTGGTCTCCAGTCTGTTTGACTCACAATATGAGCCGTGGTCTCCAGTCTGTTTGACTCACTCACAATATGAGCCGTGGTCTCCAGTCTGTTTGACTCACAATATGAGCCGTGGTCTCCAGTCTGTTTTACTCACTCACAATATGAGCCGTGGTCTCCAGTCTGTTTGACTCACAATATGAGCCGTGGTCTCCAGTCTGTTTTACTCACTCACAATATGAGCCGTGGTCTCCAGTCTGTTTGACTCACAATATGAGCCGTGGTCTCCAGTCTGTTTGACTCACAATATGAGCCGTGGTCTCCAGTCTGTTTTACTCACTCACAATATGAGCCGCGGTCTCCAGTCTGTTTTACTCACTCACAATATGAGCCGTGGTCTCCAGTCTGTTTGACTCACTCACAATATGAGCCGTGGTCTCCAGTCTGTTTGACTCACAATATGAGCCGTGGTCTCCAGTCTGTTTTACTCACTCACAATATGAGCCGCGGTCTCCAGTCTGTTTGACTCACTCACAATATGAGCCGTGGTCTCCAGTCTGTTTGACTCACAATATGAGCCGTGATCTCCGGTCTGTTTGACTCTCAATATGAGCCGTGGTCTCCAGTCTGTTTGACTCACAATATGAGCCGTGGTCTCCAGTCTGTTTGACTCACTCACAATATGAGCCGTGGTCTCCAGTCTGTTTGACTTACTCACAATATGAGCCGTGGTCTCCAGTCTGTTTGACTTACTCACAATATGAGCCGTGGTCTCAAGCCCCCCCCCCCCCCGACTCACAATATGAGCAGTGGTCTCCAGTCTGCCTGACTCACAATATGAGCCGTGGTCTCAAGCCCCCCCCCCCGACTCACAATATGAGCCGTGGTCTCCAGTCTGCCTGACTCACAATATGAGCCGTGGTCTCCAGTCTGTTTGACTCACTCACAATATGAGCCGTGGTCTCCAGTCTGTTTGACTCACTCACAATATGAGCCGTGGTCTCCAGTCTGTTTGACTCACTCACAATATGAGCCGTGGTCTCCAGTCTGTTTGACTCACTCACAATATGAGCCGTGGTCTCCAGACTGTTTGACTCACAATTTGAGCCGTGGTCTTCAGTCTGTTTGACTCACTCACAATATGAGCCGTGGTCTCCAGTCTGTTTGACTCACTCACAATATGAGCCGTGATCTCCAGTCTGTTTGACTCACAATATGAGCCGTGGTCTCCAGTCTGTTTGACTCACAATATGAGCCGTGGTCTCCAGTCTGTTTGACTCACTCACAATATGAGCCGTGGTCTCCAGTCTGTTTGACTCACTCACAATATGAGCCGTGGTCTCCAGTCTGTTTGACTCACTCACAATATGAGCCGTGGTCTCCAGACTGTTTGACTCACAATTTGAGCCGTGGTCTTCAGTCTGTTTGACTCACTCACAATATGAGCCGTGGTCTCCAGTCTGTTTGACTCACTCACAATATGAGCCGTGATCTCCAGTCTGTTTGACTCACAATATGAGCCGTGGTCTCCAGTCTGTTTGACTCACAATATGAGCCGTGGTCTCCAGTCTGTTTGACTCACTCACAATATGAGCCGTGGTCTCCAGTCTGTTTGACTCACTCACAATATGAGCCGTGGTCTCCAGTCTGTCTGACTCACTCACAATATGAGCCGTGGTCTCCAGTCTGTTTGACTCACAATATGAGCCGTGGTCTCCAGTCTGTTTGACTCACTCACAATATGAGCCGTGGTCTCCAGTCTGCCTAACTCACTCACAATATGAGCCGTGGTCTCCAGTCTGTTTGACTCACTCACAATATGAGCCGTGGTCTCAAGGACCCCCCGACTCACAATATGAGCCGTGGTCTCAAGCCCCCCCCCCTGACCACAATATGAGCCGTGGTCTCAAGGCCCCCCCTGACCACAATATGAGCCGTGGTCTCCAGTCTGCCTGACTCACAATATGAGCCGTGGTCTCAAGGCCCCCCCTGACCACAATATGAGCCGTGGTCTCCAGTCTGCCTAACTCACTCACAATATGAGCCGTGGTCTCCAGTCTGTTTGACTCACCCACAATATGAGCCGTGGTCTCCAGTCTGTTTGACTCACCCACAATATGAGCCGTGGTCTCCAGTCTGTTTGACTCCCTCACAATATGAGCCGTGGTCTCCAGTCTGTTTGACTCCCTCACAATATGAGCCGTGGTCTCCAGTCTGTTTGACTCACAATATGAGCCGTGGTCTCCAGTCCGCCTGACTCACTCACAATATGAGCCGCGGTCTCCAGTCTGACTCACAATATGAGCCGTGGTCTCCAGTCTGACTCACAATATGAGCCGTGGTCTCCAGTCTGACTCACAATATGAGCCGTGGTCTCCAGTCCGACTCACAATATGAGCCGTGGTCTCCAGTCTGACTTACAATATGAGCCGTGGTCTCCAGTCTGTTTTACACACAATATGAGCCGTGGTCTCAAGGCTGCCAGACTCCCTTACATTATTAAGAGTGGCGGAACTACAGTACCGCTAGCCCCCCCCCCTACCCCCAATGCGAGGGATGTGGGGTGGGAGCATTTATAGGGCCCAAAATTCATCTGTAAAAAACAATATATTCAATTTCAAACGCGATCTCAATCAAATGTATCTCAGTCACCCACCCCTCAACATTGTGAAAATAATCTGACTCTTATGGTGGGAGTTTTTAGTTTCGTGTACCAATGGAATCTGCAATAAAGGGGACGAATGGGGGGGGGGGCTGAATGATAGTGCTCATATGGAGTTGTTGATAGGTGCTTGTACATCTGCTTTCTGTCCGTTTTTTTTTTTACGTATAAAAATAAACAAAATGTTTGGACCCCCCCCCCCCCCCCCCGAACGAAATGAAATTTATATAATTTATATAGAAAATATATACTTTTAACAGTGTCCCCCCCCCCCCCACGAAGAAAGTTTACCGCCCCCCCCCCCCCGAAGATTTCCAGTGCCCCCCCCCCCCCCCCCCGGAGAAAAAAGTCTGGAAGAAACACTGGTTTGGAGCAACAAAAATAATGAAGCCTCGTGCTTTCTATCTTATCTCTATTCCATAATTTCTAAACTTCGACAGTATTTCATTCAGAAGTATCGGGTAAAATACACTTTATTGTAAGTATTGAACTTACAAACTGTGGAAGTCGATGGCTAGAACTTGGATGCTGATATTATTTAAGTAATATATTACTGTTCTATAGCGACAGCTAGAGGTGTGTCTCTTGGTTTACTAAATACGTGAATCTGATTGGCTGGATTTGCACAAGCCCACTAGATAATAAAAATGGGTCATGGTCGTTGCCTCGACTTGTGGTAAACAACTACAGTTAAAGCGTCTTTTTTTTTCTTTGTACGAACCATGCAGTTTCCGTATTTTTCAACCAACATCTTTAAAATATTTAAATGGAATAAATTTACACAGTCCGATGTAGATTCTACAAACGATTTGAAGTTTTAAAATTTTTGACTAGCCTGATAATATAAATTATTATAAATATTGTCAATGATAAAAATAAAATAATAAAATAACATGGCCTTAAAAAAATGCCACCCATGAACAGAGATAGTAGATCTATTATCAGTGTGAAAGTGATAAAAACAAAATCGGTCAAGACTTCACAGTACTTAGCATTTGAAAAAAAAATCACTGGATAACTAGTATTACTACAAATACTCCGATTCTTGTCTGTTAGCCATGTTGTAGATTCAAATAGCCGTTGTGTCCTGATGGTGGATTTATTTTAGATACGGGCATTTAGTGCAGATGCTGTATAGCTTTTTAAGTTATTCTGCTTTTTAAGTTATTCTGCATCATACACTAAATATAGGCTACTTTAAGTGGGTTAATAGGCAGGTTGTCACCTGGTGCTGAAACTCATGGAGTTGTTCCACAACTTTCTCACCCCCCCCCCCCCCGACTTAAATTTTCATATTGTGTGCTTTCAGTTTCAGTGTGAGCAGGCTATCCAGCAGATAGTTATCACAGTGAAGCACTGCTATATAGTTTATTGAACAGGTCTTTCTTACCAATGTCAACCAATGTAAAAGACCAAGAAGAAACAATAATTCCTCAATTGAATAAACCATTAACATTTGTAGCAATATGTTCTTCATTGCTCTAAAAAGATTTATTAAGGGTTCTTCATCAAATATGTTATATCCAGCTCTCAAAGTGCCATCTGGCTTGAATGAAAACAATCACTATGAAGTTACAACAGAAACAAAAAACAACATTAAAAACAGAAATCACTGGTAGAAAAACAAACACAGATTTTAAAATTCTTTCTGATTTTAATTTTTCTGCTTTCTTAAAAATAAGGTGGTCATTTTCTAATTAATAACTGGAGAATTGTTTACCATTGACTTAAAAAGTTGAAAAAGTATAAAAACTTCTAATTCTAATACAGATGTATGGATAAGCTTTTCTGTGCTAGGCACTGTGATCTAATTAATGGACAAGTGAAACCACGTGCCACTCAATACTTCACCTTCATTTGTTATGTAATTTTAAACAAAACAGAAGCACAAAAGAACAAGTTCAATGAAAAGTACTACATTAAAAATAAAAACACACTAATTAACATCCAGAAGTACCAAATTTATCTTAGAATTTAAAGGTAAGAAGTGACAGACTTACGATGACGCTCTATGTGGTTCATTACTCATTTGATAAGCCAACCTCTACTGCCATCCTCCATTGTACAGGAAAAATTAAATGAGTATTATAAAGATATCTCTAGTTTATAAAACTTAAACATGGCCAAATACACTGATTTATAAATAAAACAAAACAAAATTCACTTTTACATATAAAACACATTTTTTTAACATTATGTAAAATTTTCTGATGTATAGCAACTAAATAAAATTCAAGTAAAACAGTTAAACACAATTTATGTAAAACAAATAATTTACTTATGTATAACAGCTATTAAACAATAGGTTAAAAATGTACAACCAGATTGTAATAAAAAAAAATTGTGTCATTCATTTTGCTGTGTACAGTAACAGGCATGATACATGGTTTTTTTATGAACAAGATACACACTGATGGAAACTTAAGCATGTCTGTGCTAGGCACAATTATGGAAACCTATGCACATATGCACTAGGCAACACACTGATGGAAACCTACACAGCTGTGCTAGGCACACTGTTGGAAACCTATGCACATATGCGCTAGGCAACACACTGATAGAAACCTACATAGCTGTGCTAGGCACAGACTGAAGGAAACCTACATACAGGCTGTGCTCAATACACACTAAAAGAACCCACAGGACCTGCCAAACACAAGATTTTCCTTTGTCATTCTTCTTTTCAATCATACAAAACATGCCAGATGTATTATATTTCAAGCAAACTATCATACCTGGATTTCATTTTAGTAAGTTTTTTTTCTTCTTCACTGTTGTGAAACCTGAACTTGACATGTTTATCTAATTAGTTTTCACTTTCACCTGTTGTAAAATTTCATAATCAGTTTCCCCACTTCCACCAATCAAACCACAACTAATCAAAAATGATTTTTAAATGAAACACAAATGTAATACTTTAAGCAAGATGCAAATCACAAATGTACCATACACTATGTAAAAAAAATATAAATGCTGAATATAAACCTTCATTATGAGAGTGTTCTAAAAATCCCAGTCTGTATTAAAAAGATGAAACAATTTAAGATAACTTCTAGAACTGTGATCTGAAGTGTTCCAACATGCTGCCTCTTAGATTCTTTTGTCATGTATTCTACTTGGCTTCATGTATTCCAACATAACCACATTCAATCGTCTTTAAGAGTACACCTCTAACAATTTTCCCAATTCCAAATGGTCCTGTTGTCTCTATTTTTTTATACAAATTTTTCTTAAGCAAGGACCATAATAAAAATTTATATAAATTTTAACTTTGTGTAAAAAAAATGTACACATAAATTACTACATAATAATATTCCAGATGAATAAATGTATTGTTTATGTGCTAGACCAGTTATACCACATACAACACCCAAACATAATGGATTGTCTGTTCATCTCACTGCTATGTACATACAATACAGATTACTTCTTGTAAAATATGGACTTAAAAAAAAAACCCAATAAACATCACACATTTTGGCCCAGATACAAATTCTTCAGTTACAATAGGTCATTAAAAACAAATGTAAGACCAGTTGTTACAAAGAGCAGTCAACAAATACATAAAAACAACATCTGCCATTTTTTTGCAAGCAACACTTTGTACAAACATGTCCCCTTCAATCAAGTTTACAGTTTGTGAGTTCAAGAACTTTTTCTTGTGGTTTACATTCACTTCATGGTGGTCTCTTGATAATTTAACAAAAGAATTCAATTTCTCAAAATAGAAATGTCTCTAATCTACTTTTTTGTTTACATTAACTCCTCATTGTTATCTTAACCCCATATTGACCATTTAACATGGTGAATAATAAAGATAAATAATTTAACACCTGCTTGTTTTGGTGAAATTTGAATATTTTAAAATCTATATGCATTCTAAGTGATGCATTTTCTAAATCTAACATTTCAAGCAATGACTTTTGTGATTGATAAAAAATCTACAGAGATTTCACGTGAACATTAAAATGTCTATTGGCCATTACAGGGTTAACGAGAAAAAAATAACTAAGAGTTAACATAAATTAAATATGATTTTATAAATACTTTGTACATCAATGAAGGATTCTACTGTACTAATCCTGGTGTTATTCAGATTGAAGACTAGATAGATCATTATTAACAAAAGTGACGTGAAATCTCTGAACTCTTTTAGGACTGGTCTGATCATGTGACTCTCCTTCAGCGCTGCTATCAACAGAGATGTTCAGCTGGTTCTCCCCGGGCATGTGGCTGTCAGTGGAGAGTGAAGACTTGCTGGAGCTGTCAGCTTGAGATCCTAGGTATGAGCACTGGTTCAGTGATTGTTGCTGGCTGGAATGGTTGCTGAGAGCTGGGAATTCTGCACCGTTTATGTGGACATTTGTTGTCTGGTCGTCAAGCAAAATGCTGCTGTCATTGTCGGATGGTCCAGATATTTTCAGTGTAGGAGGCAGCAATGGTAATGGACTGTTTGAAGACTTTCTAAAAAAGTCTTCCTTTGCCTTAGCAATTGACTTTTTAGTATCTGATAATGGCCGATGTGGAGAGCTTTGTAATACTTCATAGGATGATGCAAGTTCTGCTCCGGAATCTAGGCTAAAGAACACATCATTGTCTACAGTTTTGTCATCAGAAGCGTTGGAGAGGAGGGTGTTTTGTTTGGTTTCATCATCAGAATCAGAAGAAACACCATCGGAAGGGACATTGGAATCAGAGGATGAGTGGGAACTGATTGGGTTCTCTGATGAAGACTCGTCCAACTGACTTTCATCACGCTTCCTGTGCTTCCTGGTCTTGCCGTTGGACTGACAGTTAAAATGAACTTTCTCACTTAAATCAGAGCCTGCTTTTAACCCCTTTTTGTGCCGCCTGGCACTGTCTGCAGAGTAATGCCGTTTCCTTTTATGGACACATGAATGGCCTGCACCATTCTCCGCACCAGCAGTTGAGATGCCATCAGGAGGGTCTTTTGGAGTTTTAGATATCTTCCCACCAGATACTGATCTAGAGATCTTCTTCCTCTCAGCCCATAGCTTTTTTCTGTCCAATTGCAACTCATCATCATCGGAATCACTAGAAACAATGTAACGCATAGAAGGCAGGCTGGCTGCTGCGCCATTTGATCTGCGGTAAGTTGGGTTCGACGCTGACCGTTTTCTCATTCCATTCGGGGCATCTCCGCTTGCCCTCCTGTGTCTCTGCTTTTTCTTGTCATACTGATATTTATGACCTTCTACGTGAATGTGTTTCTTTAAAGGCAAAGACGTAAGCATCCTTGAAGAGACATCTTCAGACTTTTCTGAGCTTTCTTCCTCCAAAACAACGCAGTGCTCCACACTTTTACTTCTTATGGGATAATTCTCTAATAGTTTCACCTCTACCGCTAAATCTTTATCCTGAGTAATTTTTTCTAAAAACGCTTTATATGACTTAACACTATCATACTGGCTACCATCAGCCCTCTGCAGGACCAGTGACTTTATGGACGTGACAGTTTCATGGTAGTACTGAGGACTGTTGTAAGAGTATGCGTAACCATTTCCTAAGCCTCTAAATGAACTAACAGTGTCATACACAGAAATCCCATCACTCCGAACATCAATGTATTCCTTGTCCCCTGCGCTGATGATTCCATAGTTGACCTCACTGTCATCCCCAAACTCTACATCTCCCCTAGCTTTGTGCCTGGCATCGTCCCGGCACCATTTGTATACTTTAAGTAGCGTGCAGATAAGAAAAATAATTAAGGCCAATATTGGTAAAAAGGTTAAATTAGTCGTGTGATCTTTTGGCGTTGGTACAACCCACCCTGGAGTGCTTGCAGATCCACGATTTTCTACAGCAACATTGGTGCTGTTCGGGGTCCAATCCTTAACACGTTCACCATCAGAGGAGTTCATAATGCCTTTGTGTCTAATGTTATCTTAATGAAACATTTAACATTTTGGTTTGATAACTACTGTTGTGATATGCATACACAACAGCTTACAATAACTATTTCAGGGAACAAGGAAAAAATAATAACACAAAAGTCTGTCAATTTAAGTTAAAAATAATAAGTTAAAATAAATTAAACAGCGTTTTCTTATAAAAACTCTAATAGTTGACTGCAAAAAAAAACTTGAAAGCAATTAGAACATACAATGTTGAATACACTTATATGGTACAAACAAACCAAGGTGTTTATGTTCTATGGGTGAGCTCTTGTTTCTATGGCTTGAGATTCTTGACTGGTTCAGTGAAGGCAGGGTTCTCTTTAGCGTGAGTGGTTAATTCTGTTGAAACTAAGAAAGTAGAAAAATATGCAAAATAAGCATGTAAATCCTAAAAAAGATGATCATCCTAATTTAAATGTTAAATGTATATAAAATTGGTAGAAATAAAACATACATAATTTAGATATACAAATTACTTATGTAACTAATGAATATGAAATAAAAGATTTATCAAGTTCAATGAAATAATTTTACAAGTTCTGAAATCTAGATTTTAACTGAACACATGCACAATGTTAAGTCAGTTCCTACTAAACATTTAAACAGCAATCTAAAGTCCAGCCAAAACTTTTTCACATTCACAGTAGACAGATAATTCATAACAGACAATTACTTTTAGAGGGTTAAGATTGAATAGAACAATAAATGGTGACACCTATCCCCAAATAAAAGTAAACTCATTGTTATTGTATACTAGCAACATTTTTGTGCTAAAAATTTATATGTGTACTTAATATACCCCTATGACATTTTAAAAATCAAACCTGCTTACCTTTAATTTAAGTATTCTGCTAGTTACACCTGCTTATATAAAATGCTTAGGCCTACATACTCCAATATGCATTTTAACCTGCAAAATATAATATAAAGACATTCTATTAGCATTACACATTTAAAGATTTTATAATAATAATAATATTTACATAGATCTAGGCCTAATGCCAAATGCTAATAATTTAATAATTGTTTTGCAGAAGCTCTTTGTGTGTTACCTGGATGCAATAGTAGTTGAACTAGTTGTGTCATTGCAGTTGCTTGCATTAAGAGTTAACAACCGTATACAGATAGAATAAAGGTTGCCTTTGTCTTGATAGTTTCAACACTGCAGGACTGTATTGTAGAAACAGTCAAAAAGGCCTAAATTTTAAAATAAATATAAAAATTATAAAATTAAAATAATGCAAAATAATTAGGTCATCGAGATTAACGAAGCTTCATCATCTTCGACGGTTTAAAAAATGGTAGATGTATAAATATAATTTAACAGATTAATACAAGAGCTGTGCTCTAAATAATTTATCAAATAAAAATGAAATTTTAACAAACCAGGCTAATAAATTTAAGGCGGAGTTCGTCTTATCTTCTCTACCCTGATGGTTGAGTGTTAGCTCACTCTCATCATTATTTCTATTCTAGTTTCTTACTGTCGGCATCCGGCAACAGTGAGCATGCGCATAGTAACAAACAGCTGGTTTAGGGTCAAAGTTTAAAGGTTTTGTGGTCACGGTCACAGCTGACGAATATTGACCTCCAAAGTAATCATTCCAAGCGTATCCCGGCTAAACACAAATTTTTTACAAAATAAGTTTTTAAGATTATTGCCTAAAATAGAATTATTGACACGTAACGCCAACTATAAACCTAACCCTATTTGACTAGGTCTTCACACTGTCGAGAAAGCTAATACTTTGTTCTTACTATATTAATATTTAATACGAGAAAAATGGCCCGTTGAGGAAGGATACACCGGGCGCTAGGTTGATAGTGCTGTCTCTTTTCTCTAAACTAAAACCAACCCCCCCCCCACACCCCCCACCCCCAACCCCCCCCCCCCCCAAAACACACCACCCCCCCACCCCCCAAAAAACATGTCTACCGTCCCATTCAACGAAATATAATTATATACTTTTTTCCAGTGTCCGCCCCCCTCCCCGAAAATTCTACCCCCGCCCCCAAAAATTTCAAGTACCCCCACCCCTCTCCGGGGAGAAAAAGTCTGAAAGAAACACTGGTGTCGCGCTTAGCCACTACCCGAAGAATTGCATTAAAGAAATTGCGAGAAAACCACTTTTTAGATTAGACACATTAATTAGGCGGTAATTTTATTATAGAGTATCGATGAGGAAACCACCCCACCCCCCCCCCACACACACACACACCACCCCCCCCCCACCCCCACCCCCAAAAAACATGTCTACCTTCCCATTCAACGAAATATAATTATATACTTTTTCCAGTGTCCGCCCCCCTCCCCGAAAATTCTACCCCCGCCCCCGAAAATTTCAATTACCCCCACCCCTCTGCGGGGAGGAAAAAGTCTGAAAGAAACACTGGTGTCGCGCTTAGCCACTACCCGAAGAATTGCATTAAAGAAATTGCGAGAAAACCACTTTTTAGATTAGACACATTAATTAGGCGGTAATTTTATTATAGAGTATCGATGAAGAAATTTCTTTTGAGTTGGGGAGGGGGGGGGGGGGCTCAGACGTTCTTACGCGGGGGGTGGGGCTTCGCTCCTACCTGAAGAATTATATGCAAGAAACTCTTCACGCAAACCATTTAGATTAGACAACATTTCCTTTTCATTCAATGTTTACTCGATAATTAATGTCGTCATTTTACTGTGTGCACTCTCTGGTTTGAGATTATGTTCTACTCTATGCTAAATGTGTCGACGTCATATTTCGTTTTCGTTTGACTGTGAAGGTTTTTAATTTCCTTGTCTTTTCTCTAGAGCGTTCTTGTCAGATAGATAGATACACAGACAGCGAAACTATTATATAGAACGAGAAAAATGGCCCGTTGAGGAAGGATACAACGGGCGCTAGGCTGATAGTGCTGTCTCTTTTCCTAAATTAAAACCAACCCACCCCCCCACACACACCACCCCCCCACACCCCACCCTCACCCCCACACCCCACACCCCAGACCCCCACACCCCCCCCCACCCCCCCCCCCCCCACCCCCCAAAAAAACATGTCTACCGTCCCATTCAACGAAATATAATTATATACTTTTTCCAGTGTCCGCCCCCTCCCCGAAAATTCTACCCCGCCCCCGAAAATTTCAAGTACCCCCCCACCCCTCTCCGGGGAGGAAAAAGTCTGAAAGAAACACTGGTGTCGCGCTTAGCCACTACGCGAAGAATTGCATTAAAGAAATTGCGAGAAAACCACTTTTTAGATTAGACACATTAATTAGGCGGTAATTTTATTATAGAGTATCGATGAAGAAATTTCTTTTGAGATGGGGAGGGGGGGGGGGCTCAGACGTTCTTACGCGGGGGTTGGGGCTTCGCCCCTACCCGAAGAATTATATGCAAGAAACTCTTCACGCAAACCATTTAGATTAGACAAAATTTCCTTTTTTTTCAATGTTTACGCGAGAATCAATGACGTCATATTACTGTGTGCACTCTCTGGTTTGAGATTATGTTATACTCTATGCTAAATGTGTCGACGTCATATTTCGTTTTCGTTTTACTGTGAAGGTTTTTAATTTCCTTGTCTTTTCTCTAGAGCGTTCTTGTCAGACAGATAGATACATAGACAGACAGCGAAACTTTATATAGAATTAATAACTCACCAACGTAGACCCTAGACCAAGATTCCATATAAATATGATACATGGTTAAGTTGAGGTGGTAGACATTCCACCGTCTACGATCAAAGCCTTTGCCTTTACTGATTCTATGTACAGTGGTACCTCGACATACGAGTGCCCTCAGATTTATGTGATACGAACCGTCGATTAAGCAATATTTTGCTTTGACATACGAGAAAAAAATAGTGATACGATGAAACAGCCTGCACGGGAAAAAAGGAAAATAAGGCGAAAAAAAAGACAAAGAGGAGTGAAGAAGAAACGCAGTGACGAAAATAAATCGAACTTAAAAAAATAAAAAATAATGGTGCAGTACCAATAGCACAATTTGTACCAATAGAACCATTTAAGTTCTTCGCTCTTAATTGTTGACTAATGTTGACAGCAATTTCTTCCAACTCAAATATTAGACTGATTGTCAACATGCTATGCGCCATTTGGCCCATTGACCAGTCTTATTTCAGACTTTTTTCCCCGGAAGGGGGAGGGGGGGGGGCAGAGTATCATCTAGGCATCTCTTCGTCTACCGCTCCCCCCCCCCCTTCCCACGAAATAGAATTTATATAGAAAATATACTTTTACCAGTGCCCCCGTCCCCCGGAGAAAAAAAAGTGTGGTAGAAACACTGGGGGGGGGGGGGGGGGGCTGTGATAGAGGAGGGTGAGCTAAATTTCCCGGGGAGGGAAGCGGACACTGGTAAAAGTATATATTTCCAATTAGGTGTGCTTAGAGGGGGGTGGGGCAGTGCACTCTGGCTTCAACCTGCTTTTTCTTTCTATTGCCTTTGTTCATCGAATAACATTTTGCAAGGCAGCAGTTGTTTGAGTTTGGAGTTGCAAGGATGTGTTTCAATGATGTGTTGCAGTGATGTGTGATGTGTTGCTGCGATATAACCTTATTCTAGTTTTAATCAGCTTGATCACAAAGCTCAGTCACTTCAACTTAAGAGTCTACTAATTAATAAGGATAGTTGTTAACCGAGATTTTCGTTACAGGCTTACCCTTGTATTCCGAGACCTTGACCTTCGTCTCTTGTTGTGACCACGGCATTAGGAACAAAACTGTGTGGTCATCGTGTGCCTCCCCCCCCCCCCCACCCCCACTTGTATTTTGAACTGGAACTTGGTACCCACATGAGGTAAGTGAACTCTGGGACATCCTATGGACTCGAATGTGGGAGAGGAACGCGAGACTCTCAGGTTAGCAATCGAGTGCTCCACAATTCAACCACTCACACGGCTAAGACAGCGTGTGATCAACTTAAAAAAAAAATGTTTTAGTGAACCTGACCGGATATAGAGTCGAAATAGTATTGTGTGGGTGGAAAAGTGTTTCTTTCATCTCTCCAGGGTGTGTGTGTGTGTCGTGGGGGTGGGTGGCTTCTCGGAGCACGCCCACCACCCCTGAAGAAATTAAAAAAAAATACATTTATATAGAAAATATATATTTTAACCAAAGTCCGCCCTTCGGAAGTTTCAAGCTCCCCCTCAAAAACTTCAAGACCTTCCCCCCCCCCCCCCCCCCCCAACTATTCTGTTGCCACAATAACCATTTTCTGACTGTACACAATTGTGTACAGACTAATAGGTTTCAGTCACTCAGCGGCTTAGGCGTAGCGAGGCATGGGGGGGGGGGGGGGGGGGAGAGACCACCAGATGACACCCGACCTAGCGACGCCACTACTCAGTGCCCAGCTATAAAAACCTCCAGTCGGCCAACGTGAGGGCAAGTGTGAAACAACACGCTAAGTGTTGTGAAGCAAAAAAAAATGGCCATGTCATATTTACGCACTACTGATAGCAATAATTCGGTTTAAACCAAAGTAACATATTCAAGCAAACTGTTTAATGTCATGTTATGTAAAAACAAATAACTTACAAGTTTACGTTTTAGTTAAATCAGTACTATTTGTTGAATAAGATGGGTAACTTTTTTAAAAAGATATAAGAATTATCTCCCATTATTTGCAAACGTGAAATTAATTAATTTTTAATTAATTAATGTAGCAGCAGTACATTTTATTAGCATTTTATTTTTTAAAATGTTCTAAAATATTTATAAAAATATTTATAGTAAAACTCCCCTGTGCTTTTTCTATGGACCTGTACTCGGATTTGAACTCGAGACTTTCGGGTTAGCATTCGTATGCTCTACCATTCGAGCACGCCGTCCTATAAAAGTAAATTTGTGCATTATTTATATAGAAAAACTAACATATTTTATATTTCATTTTGATCAGACAAAGGAGATTTTTAAAAAAGACAACAACAAGTAACACATTTTTATGGCTATTTTCACCAAAGCGACAGGTCATCTGTGAATGATGTAACGCCCCTCCTCACTTAAGTCGAATTCGCCTATCATTGCATAAGTCAGCTCTCCCCTATAAAGACGCCAGAGTTTGAGGCGCGGTAGACTGCCTGAAGAGATGCCGGGAAGAAACTCTGGTGGGGGGGGGGGGGGGGGGGGGTTCCGCCACCCCGAAAGATGCCTGAATGAAACTCTGCCTTCCACTAAATTACAGTTTAACAAATACGCGATAACTACAACCGTTATTATCACGCTACCGAATAACTGCACTTTTATGATTCCGCCTAGCACGTCAGGAAACGCAACTGCGTCTCATATTAAGAACAACCCAGTTTTTTTTTCTAACCCATCACAACACTTGAAGCGCGAGACGTGACCCGCGGCGAGGCTGGTCCATCAGTCGAGTGCCGATTCCAAGCACATACACAAGCCCAACTAGTCGACAACTTACTGCAGACAACAGAATGGCGCGCTGTATTATAGGTAAGATATTTTCATTTACATAATATTTTACTTATATCCGTTATAATATTTATCGTAATGTAGCGTTGCAATTTAATATTTTAAATGAGTACCTTAAATTTATTTTATTATATAAGTTAATATTTTTTTACGAGAGTAGATCTAAAAACTAGATGAACATTAAAAACGTTATGCTAAATCTGGCAACCATAGAGTAGTTTAAATATTTTTTTGTTGTGATTTCTGGTCTGGTAAATTCATGTGTCCACTCACGCAAAGCGCTAGAAAGGTGAAGTTCAGAGAAAAAACAACATTATGTCGTTATCTCACACTGCATCTTCCAGGTTTTCATTGCCCCTCCAATACACGCCTCTCCAAAATGGCCCACATTAACTTACAAATGTTTACGGGGGGGGGGGGGGGGGTGATTATCAGAGAAATGATGGTCGTAGACATTTTTGTTTGTCTGTAGTAGGTACGAAGGGCAAGGGTATACTTTGAACCTGCAGAATAATATTCCCGGCAGATGTATATATAGGCGTATAGGAGTATTCTATAAAACTGCTTGGTAACTTGTAACATTGCATTGCCTAGGGGAACTGTTTGTCTATGTCTGTGTTGTTTGATGTCATTTGTAATTGTAAAATGTGAGTACCTTGTTCACCATACTTTTTTCTCCGGGGGGGGGGGGGGAGGAGGAGGGGGCTCTTGATATGTTCGGAGTGTGGGAGGTGGACACTGGTAAAAGTATGTTTTCTATATAAATTTCATCTCGTACTCCCCCCCCCCCCCCCGAAGAAATGCCTAGAAGAAACTCTGCTTGTTAGACCAGACACCAAGACAAAAAACAAATATTAGAACATTTTTATAGCAGCAAACCTTTAATATTTTAAATGCACTGAAAATAAGAAACTAAAACAAATTTGCTTTCTTTCATGAAAGTTTTTGTCTCTAAAATATGTAAAAGATCTCATGAGCGACCAAAGCTTTTATGAGAGAAAGCAAATTTGTTTCTTATTTTCAGTGCATTAAAAGCTTGCTGCTATGAATTTTTTTTTTTATATTTGTTTTATTTTCTACATTTTGGTAATTTCTTATTTTTTAATTCGACACGACTAAAATAAAAATATTTGTTATAAAAACACAATCAGACTAGACTCTCCACTGTCTGAAAGAACCATGGGCATCAAACTAGAATTATTCGGGCTAAGTTTGACACATTCAACCAAATATCGATTCTATGTTTGCATACTTGCAAGAGACGATGAGTGGATTGTTCTAAATAAAATTGTGCACAATTAGAAGTCCCAAATTTCAATTACAACAGGGGATTTCAAGCAGTCAGGTACCCACTAGAGCTGGGTGGACTCAGTTTGCGGTTGTTGTTTGCGTTTAAGTTTGTGTTTGTTTCCGTTTATGTTTGTGTTTATATTTTCTCAAACGCCCATATTTACACATAGACCTTTACAGATAAGTTTATCTAAAAAAAAAACCAATGCATGTCCTGACCGGAACGGCTAGTTTAATTGCAAAGTTAACAAAGTTTTTGTAGTACTAAATATGGCTTAGTGTGCGTATTGAAGGGGGTAAGGGGGGGGGGGGGGTTCGTGTTGTGTGGATTTGTGTGCGTGGAGATGTGTGTGTGGAAGGCCTCCGTGCCTACTATTGTTACCGTCATTGAATAAATTGAATAATAAATAAATAAATTGAATAAATTAAATTGAAGTGTGGTTACTAGA